>NW_005064996.1:0-794 GCF_000277835.1 Geospiza fortis | reverse complement strand
GGGGAATGTGGTGAGAGGCTCCTGCTTGGGTCACTGTCACTCCAGCTGTGACACTGGACTGGTCGCTGTTTCTTGACCTCTTCCCTTTTCTCTTCCTTGATGGACTCCTCAGAGTCAGAGGACAGCTCGACCACTTCTGGGGTCCGCTCAGCTAGCGGCTTAACGTACCCAACAATGACACAATTGTCTGAGGAAGAGCCACTGTCGTTTGAGTCAGCATGAGCCTGTAACTCAGTCTGCAGCTTGCTTCTTCGGCTCCCTGAAGCAGAGTCCTCGTCAGAACTTTCTGATGACTCCAGAGGAGAAGCTATGGTTGCACGAACCTCTTCTGAAATGGAATACGAAGGGCCCGGAGTTTCGTCATCCCACGGGGCCTGACCAAGACCAGGAACAGACAAACTATTAGCTGGCCCTTGCGAGTACGCCACATCTGGAGATATTGTAATAATTGATGAGTCTGAGTGGCTTCCTTCCTCATATGATGGTGCAGGACAGTCATAATTGGCGTGTTGATCGTATGCTTCTAAATTAAAAGGACAACGAGCAAAACTGATGAATTCGTGCAGGAAGTGTTCCGTCCGATTCAGCAGAAATGGCTTCAGATCGTCAGCAAAGGCCTGGCTTTCCAGATCGTACCTGGTTACGTTACTCATGATGATGTGCTGCACAATATTGATCAGAGACCCGTGGGCACCAAACAGGACCGTAAGCTCTCGCTTCAGCCAAGGAACCAGGCGGTGAAGGCAAGCAGGGTTGCGGCGGAAGAACTCGGCCGAAATCTCTCGGTATCGGCC
>NW_005064995.1:0-794 GCF_000277835.1 Geospiza fortis | reverse complement strand
TTGAAGTTCCTTCCAACCTGAATCATTTTATCATGATTATTAGAAGGATTTTAAAGAGTAGTCTGAAAAAAGTGGGGATAAATGAATATAAATTGTGCCAATCTACAGAAATACAGACTGATATGGTGTGAGGCAGTGAAACTGGTGTCAGCAGCTTGTAGTGTTCTAGGTGCTTGTACCTGACATTTTATACCTCAGTGCTTCAACAGTGGCACCATGCAAATTTCAGTGCATCCAGCATTCAGTTTCCATGCCAGGATTATATTACTCAAGTTTGTTTGGAGTTCCGGACTGTTGCAATTTTAAACCACTAGTGTTTTGTCATGTGTCTTTGTGTAGGAAGATTCCCATTTAATACAAATTGAACTGTGATAAATTAATGATTGTGACCAACTCTGAGCTGTAGGACATCTGAATCCTGCAAATGTGCTTATGTTAAAGATACAAGTAGTGGGCTAATTTGAAAGACAATCTTATTACATCTTCCAGACTGTTCTTGGTGCATTGTTAATCATACCTCTTCACAGGTCAAGAAAGGTAAAATGATAGTATTTTCTCCAAACAAAACAAGCTTATCATCCATTTCTTGATTGTGGATTAGAAATGCAGCATTCTTCCTGAAGGACTTCAGAATATAACCTTGTAAGATGCTTTCTCCAACACACATCCATTGCCTCATGCAAGAGCAGTTAGAAGAACACAGGCAAGACTTCATTCTGGTAAATCATCACAGCTAAAGCAAGATTACTGTCATTGTTCTCTGATATTTAGAAAAAGTTTCTATTCTTTGAAAC
>NW_005064994.1:0-794 GCF_000277835.1 Geospiza fortis | reverse complement strand
GTTCAAATGTGTAGTGATGGTATTGCACTATGTCCTCCCATCGTCCTCTTCCCCCTCCCTCTTGTAATAGCCTTGGGAGTCAGGGCATTTGGGGAGGGCTGGCTTGTGACCAGCAGGCAGGGTGTAACAACACCTGACCTCCAGTCAAGATGTAACAAAGTAATCTCCAGCAATGGACGGCAGAGAAAGAGTTGACTGACAAAACTTTTGGAGGAGCTAAGGGTATAAAAGGCAGAGCATCCTTTTTGTAGATAAGCACATGGCTGCTAGTCATAGAGACTCCAATGCTGTAATTTTTCCTTATTCAGTCCTTTGTTAAGGTTTAATAAACCTTTAAAATGTTAAAAGTGAGAGTCATTTCTCACATGTGCAATGCTGTGGGCCATTTTCTTGGTCTGGTTTCCTTTGCTTGTGTCCCATCTGAGTGCTCAGTTGGGGTACAGGCTGTAGGTGCTTGGGGCACTTTGGAGTTCCTCTTGGATCCCCTGAACAACAGGGTTTGGCCCATGAGGGGAATTTGTGCTGCTTTGTTACAGAGAAGAACTTCCCTGGCCCTTGTGTTTGCTGTAGGGAAGGTTGATTATTGCTTGGCATAAATTCACAGACCAACATGGAGTGTTTGCTTTGTGATGTCAGGGCATGGTTGCCACGTTGTCATAGTGACATCAGAAGGTTGCCTTGGTGCATGGAAGGCCTGAGTGTCAGAGCAGCCCTAGGGCTTGCTCAGATCAGGAGAACCCTCCTGGTTGGGGCATTTGTTAGTGGGTAGCTGCCCACTGACAAGAGCCTTGTTT
>NW_005064993.1:0-794 GCF_000277835.1 Geospiza fortis | reverse complement strand
TTTTTTAATAATCTTGTTGTCATACTGGTCAAGATATTCTTTGTCAAATGGAGTTCAGTATTGACCAAGGTATGACACTCAGTTTTATGTAAGAATTGCTTGGAATTTGGAATTGTTCCCAAACGTCCTTTTAGAATGTAAATAACTCACTAATAGTGAGATTTAGCTACCTACAGGCTCTGCCTGCTTGAATGACTGTATAATGTCAGGGTAAGGAAGAAGGAATTTGTTGGGAAGAGAAGATGGCCAAAGCATTTATTGGCTTTAGGGATCACATTAAAAACCATGCCAAATTATATCTCTGGTTTGCCAAGTAAACCAGTACCTAAATATTTTTTCAGAATATTGTTGCTTTATAAAATACCAAAACCACACAAATCCATTTCTTGCAAAACAACTTGAGTAACTGTCTGGGATGTACCTAAAATTATACTGTATAGACACTCAAAAGGAAAGAAACATTCAGAAGAGAGTTGGAATTTGTTTCTTATGTATTAAGGCTATCAAAGAGGACACAAATTTATGGAAGGGTTTATTTTACTTTCTTAAATAACTAAACTGTGTAAGTATAGAGTGATGTGATTTAAGAAATTACTGTATATATTATTACGTGGTTTAACTTCTGTATAAGATATCATAATGTCACTGAAAATTGTTCCTTAAACCAAGTTCTTTAAGAATATGGCCATTTGGCTGTTTCTTATTTCAACCTTATTTAAGCTGTGTAACTCTTTTTTTGACTTTTCTTCTTCCATCATATAATATGAAGCACACCCTGCTCATGGCTGGGGAAT
>NW_005064992.1:0-794 GCF_000277835.1 Geospiza fortis | reverse complement strand
ATATGTATATTTATTTCTATATTTATTTCCATATTTATTTCTATATTTATTTCTATGTTTATTTCTACATTTATCTCTACATTCATCTCTACATTTACTTCTGTTATTTCCATACTTATTTTTCCATATTGATTTTCTTTCTATGTTGATTTTTTCTATATAGATTTTCTATATTAACTTTATTTATTCTATATTAACTTATACATTATTTATTTTTATATCATATATAAATGATATATTATTTACATTGCATTGATTGCATACCTATTTGTGAGGATTATACATATTTAACAGTTTCTTTGAGCTCTTTTACATCCTCTGGGAAATTTTAGTTTGGTTCCACCCCTGACCCACCATTCCAAAGTGAATATTTGATTTTTGGGAGTGGTGAATGGCATTTTTTCCCAGTGTTATGCTATTTTTTCCCAATGTGTGTGCCATTTCTCCACAACAAACGGGGAGTTATTGATCGTCGAGGGGTCAGTGGCAGAAATCTTCTTTATCTCTTTTTTTTTTCCCATATTATCTGTGTGGATTTTAAAATGGTATTTAATCACACAGAGAGTTTTAGTTATTTTACTCATCCGAGTTATTCTCGCTATTACCAGTCAGTTCCAAAAATAAATCATTAGTTATTATTTCATAACTACAGTTACTGCTGTAGAAATTCATGTTATAGGACACAGCACGTAGATTCTATATTAATATTTTGCAAAAGCAACATCTAAAATGATTACAGTTTAAACTAATTTTTCTATAATATATATTTATATCTAATTTATTATTTTAAACAA
>NW_005064991.1:0-795 GCF_000277835.1 Geospiza fortis | reverse complement strand
TTTTTTTTCTAATTTCCAGACTGAATGCCATCTAGCATATGGGTCTCATTGAGCGAATATAAGAGTATTTAATAACAGCTTTTAATTTCTTCCTTTGTGTGTGTGTGCCTCCCTAGGAGTATCCCATGTTCTAGTGACTGCAAACTGCTGGTCTAGAAAACAGTCAGCAGCTGCTCTCAGCCTGTGGGCAATAACAGCACTTGAAATGTGCTGCATTCAGGCATCTATGTTACCTCATTTTTCTATTTCTGTTAACTTTATCAAAGTCTCCCATGTGCAAGACATTGACCACAAGCCGTGTGTTGGGACCAACGGTCCTAAACTGGTAGTTCAACTTCATGCTTGTAGAGGTGTCCTATTGGAATCAAAAGGAAAAAAAATCCAAACCCCCTTATTAGTACCCTCAGGTAATGGATACGTTTCCAAAAGGGTATTTTATGCCAAGCTTTCAAAACCCTCTTCAGTGATGGACAGGCATCATTCTCTGAACCTTCAGAGACTGGAGGTGGAAGAAGAGCTTCCTCTCTCTTAGCAGGAGCCACCTGTCTCTTTGGAATGCCTCCCTCAGGATGTTGTAGGCCTGACTTTTAGAGACGGCAGAGATTGCTAGACCGTGTCTGAGGGGATCAGGAATTCGTGGAGTTGGACATTGGAAGAGTTGGTCCAAGTGGCCCAGTCAATGAGACAGCAACCAAGCCTCACACGAGTTCATTCCATCAGACCAGTGTTTCTTGCTTTGTGGGTTGTGTAGAGCTGTTAAATGTGTTTAATGAAGCTGCCTCCCTATTTTTTTTT
>NW_005064990.1:0-795 GCF_000277835.1 Geospiza fortis | reverse complement strand
AGATGGTGCTGCTCTTGTTGATGGCAGAGACATCATGTGCAGGAGAGCTCCTGGGGGCTGCCAAAACTGGGCAGCTTGGCAAACCCACGCCTGACCACATGTCAACAACCCAGCCATGGCATCACTGTAGCTTCTGTCCCCATATCAGAGGTGGGAGCCCACTCAATACATTAAATTCTCATGGCTTGTCTTTCCTGCTCCTCCTTCTGGCCCACTGAGGACTTCAGCCCATTCCTTCCACCCTTCACGACCAGGTGTGTTGGAATTCTGGCCTGGAGAGGGGGCACAACTCCAGGGCCTTGGGGAAGCAAGAAATAACCTTTATTTTCTGTACTTCCTGTAAGTGGGATTCTGATGTGTGTTTTTAAATAAATGTTATCACTTTCTGTGCCTTGTTTTCTAGGACAATCTTTCCTGCATGTCCTTCCAAGCTGGTCCTGAAGAAAGTGGCTGTAAGGAGAGCCTTGTGTCCACAAAGCCCCATGTCCATACTTTTCCTTTCCTTTTCTGAGGACCAGCTCACTTGTAACTCTTTCTGCTTCTCACTGGCACAGTTTTGCCTTTAATTACAGATCCCTGCCTTTCTCAGCCCCTGTCTTATCCTCTGCTTCCTCAGGTCTCTGTCTGCCTGGGATTCAGGGCTGGTGCTGGAAGCTGTGGCAGTGCAGGGTTATTTTCTGATCCTTGGGAATGTGGGCTGGATGAGCCAAGGGTGTGTGTGAACAGCAAGGGGTTGGGAGCCAGGGATGGGGGCTCCCACATTTCCCATAGCAGGGAATCTGGCCAAGCACTTGG
>NW_005064989.1:0-795 GCF_000277835.1 Geospiza fortis | reverse complement strand
TTTTCATAAAATATCATGGTGACAGAGATTTCTCCATGTGCTCCCCCTCATTGAAACAAACCCCAGAGCTGGACCTTGCTGCTCTGGGTCCCCAGAACACGAAGTCAGCAGTGACTTCCAGCTCTTTGTGCCTTTGTGCCAGGAGGGAGGGGATGTCTGAAGCATCTCTGCCTGTTGAACAGCTTGCTCAGGAAGGCACCTCAGAGCTGTTGGTGTTGTTGTGACAGCAGTTAATGAGAAGGGAACCATTTTGCATCACTGAAAAATATTTGTAGGTACTGAAACGTTGCCTCCTGTGAAGGGCATTCCTTGTGCCAGGGTTCATGGATGTGGGGAACTCAACACTGCATCCTGTCATTCCTGCCATGCAGAGCTCATCACTTCAGCCAAGCCAACAAATGCTCAGCCAGGAATGAAATATATGGGATACAAGTCACAGATTGCACAAGATGGGAGAAATTCCTTCATCATGCCCTTTCCAAATAGATTTTTTTTTCTGTTTGAACTTTTAGTTTAATTTTTAAATGCGTTAATCTCTAAGTAATTACCAGTTAATACTGATAATTGATTGAGTGTGGCTCTTAAAATATCATATTGTTGATCTTTTATTTATAACTAATCAGAGACTTAATTATTTATTGGTTACATTTCATGTCACATTTAATAGGGTGATGTCTGAGCATAGGAGACTTCCCTTAATTACACAGGAAATCTTCTCCAAAGGCAAGTAGTTTGATCAGTTCATTTCTTGTAAGCTATTATTCTAGTCATACACTAAACAAAAAGAATCCAGAA
>NW_005064988.1:0-795 GCF_000277835.1 Geospiza fortis | reverse complement strand
GGGTCGCATCAGTGTGCAAAGAGAAGAAGGGACTTGTGAGTGGTGGAAGACTAAGCACAAAACACAGCTTTATGTAGTTGTTTATTGGTGAGAGTATTTACAGGCAAGACTTTTGAGGAAAAGAAGAATAATTTTGGGCTCTGATTCAAACATTTTTTATGCTATTTCCATTTAACAGTCTTAGATAAGTATGGAAGGTGCTGAGAACGAGGACTAGAGTTCAGGCTTTCTGGAGGAGTTCCTCACCACTGATGCACATGCTCAGGTTCCTTCTTGTGCTCTCACTTGTGTTCTCTTCCCTGTCTTGCAGATGCATCCCAGGAGCAAAAAGTTGATTTCTGCTTTTGCCAATAGGGTTGTGAAAGGAAAGGAGAGCCTTGAGAGTTGCATATTAATTTCCATAGACCTGTCTAACGCAGGGCTGCAGGTGAACAGATGGGGGAATTCTGAGACAGATAACTTTTTCTTTAGCATTTCTAATGATTGCTTTCCCTGTCTAGCATGCTATGTGCATGTGCATCGCATTCTGTGGTCATTAACTAATATACTATATAGGGAATACCAGTATATCACTCACATCCCATTTCAGTAACTGGAACCTAATAAGAAAACAACTGAACTCATATGAAATTCTGGTAAGAAGACTTTAGCTGAAACACTAGAAAAGAAATCCTGTCTGTAAATTGTATTTATCTTTGAGTAAGATTCCCAAAATAAAGAAATCTATCCCTTCCCAGACAACTTTTAAAATTAATTACATCAAATCTATTAGAGAAGCACTGTTTCTTTTCTTTT
>NW_005064987.1:0-795 GCF_000277835.1 Geospiza fortis | reverse complement strand
AAATATAGGATGTGGGAAATATAGGATTCCATGTTATACCAAAATACATCACGCATCTCCTAGGGAAGACTGAACTTGCTCACTGAAGTTCACTGCCTGTGAATAATAAAGTCATAAAACACTAAGAGAGGATGCTGAGCATGCATTAATTGACCCAGCACGCTTCTTGCCCAGCGGAGGGCTGGCAAACACCAGTAGACAACGCTTGTGGTCAAGGAAGGGTATTGCATAGTGAGAATGTACCTGGGAATCATCCTAATGCTGTTTGTAGATGTGTTGAACATGTTTTTCGTAGTGCTTGGAAGTCACCAGTGTGTTGGAGGTCTGACAAAGCTGTCAGTCAGCTAGGAAATATCAAGAGATACCAGATGGCAGGCACATGAGGAGCTTCTGAATTCCAGGTCGCAGTCACTGGAACTGCAAGGCAGATTGAGTTTGCCGTGCAAAACCAGGTTCCTACTCTTTGTTACATTGTGTAACAGAAATTGATTGACAAATATCATCAAAGGATATGAAACAAGCACTTAAGAGGCTGAAGAGCTTCAGTGCTAAGGTGATTTTCCACTATTTTGCTTGATCAAAATGAGGGGAAAGGGATTCATCACCATTGTGGCACTAGAGTGTGCAGTTCTTTGCTGAGACCACTCTAGACTTTGCACCTCATTTTGCAGCAGCTCTTTCCCCCACAAGAAGTGCTTGCTGAGTGTATTGGTTTACCCCACCCGGCAATTACCCCCCACACTGCTTCTCACTCACTTGCCCTGGTGGGATGGGAGAGAGAATCAGAAGAGTAAA
>NW_005064986.1:0-795 GCF_000277835.1 Geospiza fortis | reverse complement strand
TTAGGAACCACCAGTCTCTCAGCCAGATTTTGCAGATGCACCTGGTCCTTCACCATGACAGCTGGCTAACATCAAGTTATACTGACAACATCTGAACTAGTTAGTTACACAGGTGTAAAGAACCTGCACCTTAAAAGACAAATAAAATAGGTTTCTTTGCCTGGAAGATGTTGAGGACCTGGTTTTCTCCTTGTTTTCTGGAATATATGCACAGCATGGTGCTTTCTGGCTATCAATACCATATTGTATGCACTGTGGAATTTAGAATGACAGCAGAATGGTTTGCATTGAGAAAATGCTAGCTGAAGTGTACTACAGAATCTGTTTTTCTCATTGCTAGACCTCTTTAAAAGTGCCTGGGATATATTTTCAGCCTTTTCTTTCTTCTTAAAGAGAACATTTATTATGTAACTGGTTATTTTTTGGTTGAAAAATGATGTTTTGTCATTTTGTAGAAATATCAAAAGGGGTGGGGAAGGGAAGGCAAACATCCAACCAATATTAGCTCTGAAGTGCTGGGTAATTGTACAGGGCCCTGGGCAAAAACAAAACATAGATGTGCAGTAGTCATAGCACATCTTGTCTTAACTTGTCTTTGTTAGTGTAAGTGAAAAGGTTAATGCTGTTCAATTCTGTCAATGCAGAATGAGGCACTGTGGCACCTTGGAAATCTAAACTTACTCACAGTACAACTGATGTGATTCCTGGGAGAATCACATTATTTACGAGTTAGTTTAATAATACCAATGCTGATTAACCACGTGCTGGTGTATTTTATATATATATTTTAAAAAA
>NW_005064985.1:0-795 GCF_000277835.1 Geospiza fortis | reverse complement strand
TCTTATGACCATGGCTTCTCAAAGGAAGTCTGTGGTGGGTTTTTGCATATTTTTTTTGCTGATGAAATGTGTTACAGTGGTGGAAGGAGGTGGGAGGAAATCATGAGACACGATTCCAGGAAAAGTGGAGATGTAGGATGAGTCACTTAGAGTGTTTGCTTGGGAGAGACCGAAAAGGAATCAAAGGCACCACTAACCTGTAACAAGTATGCCCAGTCATGAAGTGGATATGAGCTAAAGGTAGAATATTTTATGAAATGAGCTGGCTGAGTTGAGAAAAGCAGAAAGCTTTAAGGCCCATGAGCTGTTCTCCCTGGATGTGTTTGCTTTTCCCAGTTCAATCTGTTGTTCTAATAGGCAATGCTACTGTGCCTTTCTTATCTCTCGAATTTGCCAGCTCCATTAGCTCTCTCTCAAACAACTGTCACAGAGATCTTGTGTCACCATTCAGGAGGTACGAAATGTTGCATTTTCAAGCCTTTCTTTAGATCTTCATTTTTGGATTTGCAGCATTTCTCCTGCATGGTTTTGAAGAGCTTTTCCTGCCTGTGCATATCCTGGGACACTGTACAGCTGTATCAGCTATTGGCTGATCAGGGGGCTTGGGGAGTAAATGATGAGGTACAGCATGTTTTTCTGGCAGATTAGAGGCTTCAGCCAGTCAGGCACTGGAGAGACAGTTGTGAAACAAAAGCACTGGGTTATGGTTTGTGTGTGCTCTTCCTATTTTTTCCTGAGGTCATTTAATTTCCCTTCTGATATTTGTAATTTCAACTTAAGACAATACATTTTTTT
>NW_005064984.1:0-795 GCF_000277835.1 Geospiza fortis | reverse complement strand
AAAAAATAAGGTATTTCAAAAGCTTAACCACAAGCAATTCTCAATACCTCTAAATATTAGTAAGAAAAGCCCAGTGACCCTCCGTTCTGAAGTACACCCATTTAAAATTCATATTCATGACAAATAGCCACAAAGAAAAGAAACAGATCCACAATGGATGTAAATTCTTTCTGCAGCTGGCACAAGGACACATCACCACTGGAGAGAGAACATTCCATTTTTCAACATCTACAGACATCTGGGGTTTCACTGTGGCCAGGAAAGTGCAAGTTTATGTGGAGTATGCTTAGATCTACCAGAAAAAATAAGAAAAGAAACAAAAAAATAAAGTTATACTGTAGAACTTGGACAATTGAGACAATAGTTTAACCCAGATACCTCATAGAATTGGCACCTCCAAAAGAATCCAAGTAAAATCATGGTGTGAGGTAATGCTATGCTTGTCCTTTCACCAAGAAATTTGGCTCTACATAGCTTCAGAGCATAAAGAGCATAAACTTGCAGACTGGAGGCAGGAAAAAACATGGGTGAGTTACTTATCCACAAGAACTGAAATTAATTTCTATAGGTATAAGATGGAATGTGGACAAGAACAAATAAATTTTGGAGCTTTAAGGATCCAAAAGGGCACCACTGAGTACAGTAAACATGTAAGATTTATGGGAGAGGAAAAACAGAGGCATGAAGATAGAAAAAATTATGTTACATTCTAATTCTGAACACCAAGCCTAAATACCTAAAAGCAGGGATGTGCTTGCTAGAGAGAATGTTTAGTGGTGATGTGAACGGCAAGGG
>NW_005064983.1:0-795 GCF_000277835.1 Geospiza fortis | reverse complement strand
AACAACACTGACAGAGTCAGAACGCAATCTGACACCCTGTTAGTCAGGGTGCTGGTAGTAGTCCAATTGGAATTGTGGTTGCAGTCCTCCTGGAGTGTCAGGGGTGGGTCTGCTGGGGCCGGGGGCCTGTAGATGTAGTCTTCCTCTGAAGATCCAGTGGCAGCTGTTCCTCTGGGAAATCCAGTGGAGAATCTGTGCTGGTGTTCCAGAATCTCCAGATTATATCTGGGTAGAATGCTTGGCTCCTCCCTCTGGGCAGAGCATCTCACAATGGGATGCTATAGTTCTTATCAGTCATGCAGTGACATGAAATAGCCTGTTATCAGCAGATGTCTCCCCGGAGGGAGGATTGGGTGTGGAAGAGATAAGGAAAACTGCCTACTTAACAGAAGACAACTGCCATACAGATTGCAAATAGAATACAATTTGCTTGGCAATCCAGGATACATGCTAACACCATAAAAAGCCTTGCATACTCTAACTCACCTACTATCCTAATTATTTATCCTTGTGTATACGGGAAATCAAACTTGATATTAATCTCTTATCCAAACTACGAAACTCAGGCCACGTCTGATTGTCCTCTAGTTCATATGTTGGCCAGATCTTTTCTGAGAGTCTAATAAGCTTGGATTTGAAAAACAACGATTCCCCTGATTCCCCGTCCAGTAAGGTCTCCCCAGTTTCTCAGTACTAATCCCAGGGAACTATCTCAGGATATTGTCCCTACAACACTCGCAGGAGAATATACACCCCATATTTTAAAATTTATGAGTAGGAATTAAAAGAACCAGG
>NW_005064982.1:0-795 GCF_000277835.1 Geospiza fortis | reverse complement strand
TTTTTTTTCTGATAATTTTGAATAAGACACTCCTATGCATGATGATCACTGTAAATCTTGGGAAGCTGAATAGGTAACAACTGCACTGTGACATCTGAAAGTTGTTTGTAAAATGTTTAGTAATGTAAATTCTGTGACACAAGTTTTTGTGTTTTATTCCAGCCAAAAATGGATGGAGAGTCTAAGAAATCATGTGTATAATTACTGATTTTTCTTCCCTTCACACACTCCAGTGTCCAAATGAAATAGACTGGAGAAATATGCATGTTTGCCAGCATCTTTCTGGGGTGCTTTGAGATATCTCTTTCAGAGAACCGTTTGTGCTAAGCAGTTCAAGTACTTGGGTAACTTGTTCACCTCTGGGGTTGTAGTCTACATCTATAAGCAGAAACTTTGGGAAATATTTTTGTATGCTGTGCACCTTTGTGTGCTGCACCCAGTCTGATCCTTACCAAAGGAGGGAGATGCAGGAAGTGCTCTGAGTCCTTGGCCCACCCTTTTGATCTGGAGTAACACGGGTACCTTCAAAGCTATTAGCATTTGCATCTTCAGGTGGCTACATCTGTTTCTTCTATAACTAAATAAGATAAATTGAAAGGCATGAAGGAATGTGTTAGGCTCTTGGCCTGATTTTAGGTATACATCAGTGAAGATTGCAGCTATGGCTATTTCTGTACTAATCAGCACAAACATGAAGAATATGATTAATGACATCAAGCAGAGGGATAAGAAAGTAGAAGAAAAGAACTTAAGAGAAGACAGGTCTTCAAGTCTGTCACAGTCCAAAAGTATTTT
>NW_005064981.1:0-795 GCF_000277835.1 Geospiza fortis | reverse complement strand
CCCCCCCCCCTTATTCTTTTTAAGCTAAATTCATTTGTGCTCAGTTTAATGCCCCAAAAAATTGTCAAGGGGGCTTCAGGGGCAGCAAGCATAGCATTCAAGCGCATGGTAAATGCGATTCCAGTAATAAATAAAAATTGAAAGACAGTAATGAAACTGGCCACTTGCCCAGCACTGTTATTATCTAGTGCAGTGAAATCGTTATACTTCTCATAAGCCTATGCCTTGCCATCTAAAACAGTGTCTGAAATGCTCTATCAAAAATACACAGCAACTCTCACAGACAGACTTCACATCACCACATCCTGAGTTGACCACTTAGAAGTATTCCCAAATGTCCAGTAAGTTTGGGCACATGACTTAAAGACTCTGCTGTCTGCCGAATCATTCTTGATTACACCTGTGAGAGGATACAGTGGTTATCTTACTAAACAAGGGATTTTGGCTGGTTCCTTTTATGATGATTTAAGACAAAGTGCTGCTGTACTGGTTTCCGCAGTCTACTGTACAATTGAGATTGTCAAGACAGTATAAGATGCTGAAAAAGTTGTATAGATTTTGGTCAAACACCAGTTTCTGAGAGACACAGTTTTACAGTACTTTACTTTCTGTATTTCCAAGGATGTCTGCTCATAATATTAGAAAATCTGAAGTGTGATGATGTTAGTCATGACTGTTTCTTTAGGCATTTGGCAAAATACACATACATATAACAGCTATTTTTGACATTATTGAATGTTTACATATATACAATCTGTATACTGAGATTATAAACATGTAAGGTAAAAAAAAAAA
>NW_005064980.1:0-795 GCF_000277835.1 Geospiza fortis | reverse complement strand
GCGCCTCGGAGGTCCGTCTATCCCTCTCTGCCCCTGCGAGGACAGGGACGGTTCCTCCTGCCTGGCTTCGCCAGAATGTTTTGTGGAGACAAACA
This sequence comes from Geospiza fortis, assembly GCF_000277835.1. NCBI lineage: Eukaryota > Metazoa > Chordata > Aves > Passeriformes > Thraupidae > Geospiza > Geospiza fortis. Next base: position 700 of record NW_005064980.1, on the reverse strand, counting down.
AAACTCCACTACTTTTGTGAAAGTTGTATAGCCGGTATGTTTATTACAGCGCTGGACGCATGTGGAGATTACTCTCCTTAAAAGACATGCGTACCTCTGAGAACTCCAGATCCCTTTTTATCCCCCTCTCAAATACATATGCATGCAATTTCACAAGAGGTTCATGCATATTCATTTTTATAAATTTCACGTGACATTTTCCGCTAGTTCTTCTTTATCAGAAAGAATTCCCAGGTCAGGTTGACCTGCTCCATAGCAGTTTCTCTGTCTCTCTGTCTCCTCCCCCTTATCTCTGTCCTTCACTGAAGCAGTTTCACTGAGCCTAGGCTTTTTACGAGAACAGGCAGTCAGACTAAACAGCTATGTTTTCAAACTACAGACTTAACTCAAAGATGTATATTTCACCTAAATCAAAATGGATTTCTACTCTAGAAAATTTCTACTCTGTCTCACCCAAAATGCATTTTTAAGATCTATCTCACTGAACCACCAGTGTGATGGAGGAATTTTACTTAATAGTGTATAGGAATTTGATACCACTGGATATCAATCTATAGTTCTTTTGTTTACTTCTCTCAGGTCTTGGATGAGCCTGTATGTCCCATTTGATTTTTTTACTGGTATTATAGGGGCATTGTGCTGAGACTTGTACGGCTCTAAGGTTTCATCTTTAATTAATTCTTGAATTACAGTTTTCAAC
>NW_005064979.1:0-795 GCF_000277835.1 Geospiza fortis | reverse complement strand
TTTTCATCTTGCTTTTCTGAGCTGCCCTGTGCTGTCTGCTATGAAATCCTTCTTTCATCTCTCCCTTTGGTTCTGTGGCATCAAACCAAGAAGTGTCTTATCTTTGAACAGGCACTTGTGAAAGGAGAGCCTGACGAGGGCTGGGAGGTTGGTCAGCAACGGTGCATTGAGTTCTGGAAAGTATCAAGTCTCTTTTTAATTGAGTTAATTATTTTTCCACGTTCCACAATCCGTGCTTGTGTGACAGTTGAATCACTGCTGAGATGGATTGTGTGAGCAGAGCCTCTGGCAGAGGAGGGATGAGCTTTGGAGAGCTCTCTGATGCTCCATGTCATCTCAAGCATGGCTGAAACGGTGGTGGAGAGATTCTAGGAGCTGTCTCATTGTCATCTAGAAATTCTGTTGTGTCTCTTTCTGCCTGTGAATTTGGTCTTGGTAAGATTGGTGTTGATGCTGTATTGTGGCTTTAGTGCAGTCACAAAAGCATCTGGGTCTGGTGTTTCACTGGGTTTTGTGAACATCCATGAAGTGAACTTTGAAGTCTCAGGCATGGGAAGATAGAACTTTTTTGCAAGAACGTTTCCTCTGGCTTTTTTCAAGTAGAAAAAATTTACTTTAACCTTAGACATGGGATGTTTGTTAAATGGATGCTCTATAAGCAGTGGTGGTGTAGCCCTTCAGGCCTGAGTAGGTCAGCGTAGCTGTGGTTTGTTGTGAATGTGTGATGTGCTGTGGTTTAAATGCAGTTCCTGATTTTACAGCCAGCAGAGTGCACCTGCACACAGGTGAGGAGGG
>NW_005064978.1:0-795 GCF_000277835.1 Geospiza fortis | reverse complement strand
GACACCTGCTACAGATATGCCAACTATTAGCACTCACCGTCTGACGACAGCGTGGACCAAGGCCCAAACTGGAAGTGATAAGGAAAAGGAACCAAAACCACGGCCAAGAAACACGCATGATCTAAAACGGTGGACCCGAGGAAGGGCCGTGTAAAACAGTTCCTGGAACGTGTAAACTAGTTTATGGATATGCATGAGGGTCTATGAATATGCAACAAGACTGATGTAAGGGAAACGGTATTTAAGAGGTATCCCTGATGGTGATGGTGTGGTCTTGGCTGAGTGCCAAGATGCACCTGGCCGTAATAACCTTTGCTCTATGGTCCTTGTCTCCTATTGTCCTTTATTAAACTTTTAAAATTTTCACAGGAGAATGAACGTGTTTTTCATGGTAAGTCTTTATGAAACTCCCGCGGGATAGCGCCATGGTATGTTACTGAATGCCCGAAGGGGGCAGTTATTGGAGCTGCCGAAACCCCTGGGGGAACCCTGAGCCCTGGGAATTCGCCTGCTTTTGAGTGAAAGCGGGTAGCTGTGTGCAGCCCTACGCCGCGGCTCTGGAAATCAGCGAACCGCTGTTGGCAACTTCTGGATTTAAACTGGGCTCGCACTGCCCCTCTCTTGTTCCGTGTGACCCTTGTAGTGTTGCAGCCTCTTGCTGCCCCTGACATGTCTCTGTCAGGATCTGTTGAATGCCTGAAGCCACAGTCATGTTTTGTGGTTCTCATATTGGTTGCGAAAGTGTTGGAGCAGCTGCGCTCGCTTCTCGTGGTACATGTGCGTTCGGGGGGAGCC
>NW_005064977.1:0-795 GCF_000277835.1 Geospiza fortis | reverse complement strand
TTTTTTTTTTACCTAACAGCTCCTTACTATGCTACTAGCAAGTATCTTTCAACTTATATGGTCTGCACAGTGTATCTAAGTCTGTTTTGTCAATATGCCTTTCTCCTATCATCCTGACAAACCACTGATTCTTGTAAGGCTGTGTGCTTACAGCCAGCAAAGAAATTGAGTTATGTAGACACAAAAACTGAAGCTGGAAGATGAAGAGGAAGCAATGTCATTGTAAGGTCTATTTCCATTTGCCAGCACTACACTTGAGACAAGATCTAAACAAATTATACATATTGCCTGAACAGCAGAGCTGTGTTGGCAAACAAATGCACACAGCATTAAAGAAAGAGAAAACAATCTCTGTCATCATTCTGGGTTTCACCATTGGCCATTCAAAGAAAATGTCTGAAATTTCTCTGAGAAGCTGTACTGACACTTGCACGTGGAATTTTGTGTTGGAAAAATTGCCAGTGGGTGCCCTGGTACCTTCAGAAAGAGCAACAGGAAATGCTGCTGATTTCTAACTAGTGTTCCTACAGTGCAGTGGAAGCAGATTGTGCTTTTAAGGGAGAGTGAAGCTAAGCAAAAAGGAGTAATGGTTTTAACTTCTACAAGTAATTTGCCTGGAGAACACTGATTAATGATAACAGATGCATTCCTGTCAATTCCCTTCAGAAAATTGTTCCCCAGTCACCAGAATTTTGCTTTCTTAGATGGATGTACATTCAATAATGTTTATCTAATAGTATGATTCACCATAAGAGGACACAAAAATAACATAATAGAAAGGACTGGTATCTAAAA
>NW_005064976.1:0-795 GCF_000277835.1 Geospiza fortis | reverse complement strand
CATGTATATATACATGTATATATACACACATTTATATATACATATTCATATTTATCTGAACTGAACTACTTACTAATTAGAATCAATACAATGTGTTGTCTGCCTCCTGTTCATTGTGTCTGCATCCTTGTTCTGCAGTCAAACCCTAAATGCAAGCAAGTTCCCTTTTCCTGGGAAGTGTATGATCAAAGGAAGATCAAAGCAGAATCTGAGCTCAGGGTGTGTAATTTTTGGCTGATCAAACACCGATATGTTTCCCTGCGTTGAAACGAAGGTTGGAGGAAGTTAACTAACTGGCTATAACATTTCCTTTGCATTATCAATTGGCAGTTCTAAGGGCTCCTTCCAAATCAGAAATAAACTCTCTTTGCTACCATAGTGCATATTAACCACAGACACCCTTGCAAAATAATCTTACAGGTGAAATACAGAGTCATACCCAGATCCTACCTCAGTCTGAAAGTCTGCTTGGGAGTTTTTTCTGGCCCCTATTTGTCCACTTGCAGCTAAGTGGATTGTGCTGCAGAGTAGAGGTTCAACTGCAACAAGAGCAGAAGTTGCTCGCACTGCTTCTGCGTTTTTGCATGTATTGTTTTCTTCAGAGAGAAAACTAGATGGATCCTCACAAAAGCTGGGAAGACATGATTCAGACATCAGTGCTATCAGTGGGCAGATTATATGGCCCACACTTTTGATATCATTCTAATCTCTGAAAGCTAGATTGTTTTAAGACATGACATTTAAGATACTGCTAATGTTGTTAGCATTAACTGCTACAGCCCTGGCTATACTTGT
>NW_005064975.1:0-795 GCF_000277835.1 Geospiza fortis | reverse complement strand
TGAAGCACTGGAAGAGGTTGCCCAGAGGATCTTCATCCGTGGAGGTTTTTAAAATTAGTCTGGATGTGTTCTTGAGGAATACAACTCTGTTAGCCCTGCTTTCAAAAGGAGGTTGAGTCACTTGACCTTCAGAGATCCCTTTAACCTAAATTATGCCATTATTTCATTTTTCCTCCTCTAGGATGCAGTAGTTATAGGAGATGTTCAAATTGATTCAGTGTTTTCTTTTACTCAGTACTTTCTAGCTGTGTGTGTCAGTGAGCTGAAGGCAAGGTTTGCCAGGGTCATTTGAGATTGTGTCTGATATTCAGCTCTCCAGTTTATCACGAGTGGTAACAGGGCTAAGGGCAGAAGAGAATGTGACCTCAGCTAACAACACAGCCTGATGTCAGCATGAAAAGGCTGCAAGCCACAACAGAGACACCTCTATAAATGGCAGCATGTATCCTTTAATGCACATCCTCTGCTGATTTGGTGCTATGCTAGAATGGGTGATAATGCTTCACTTTAGTTTTATTGGTCTGTCATCAGTGTCTGTCAAGTTGCACATGGGCATTTTCAGTAAAGCATTAAGATGCAGATTGCTCTTTGATTTTAATACTAAGATTTTAAAACCTGATATTTAAATGTGGATATAGTCTAACTGTTTATGTGAAGAGCAGTTTGCTACAAATTAGTAGGTGAGCTGTATTTTGTTCCATTTAATCTTCATGCCATTCTTTAAAATACTATTATTAGGAATCTCCTGAAACTTCACTTGTAATGGCAAGCTTTATTTTGCAGACAGAGCTCTGT
>NW_005064974.1:0-796 GCF_000277835.1 Geospiza fortis | reverse complement strand
GATCCCAAAACCCCCAAATCCCAAAGTCTGACCCCAAAATTCCCTGATTTTTCCTGAAACCCCAATCCCAAAAAATCCCCCAAGTTTAACACCAAAAGTTCTCAAGGAATTCTGGAATTTTGATCCCAAAAAAACGCCCCAGAATTCCTGCATTTTTCCCAAGTTTTTTTCCTGAATTTTGATCCCTAAAACTCCCAAATTCCAAAATTTGAGCCTAAAAATCCCAAAATTTTCAGATTTCCCCCCAGAATTCCCATTCCAAAACCCCCCAAATTCCCAGATTTTTCCAGGATCCCAGAATTTCGATCCCCAAAAGCCCCAAATCCCAAAATTTCACCCCAAAATTCCCAGGTTCTCCCAGAATTGTGATCCCCAAAATCCCAAAAGTTTGATCCCAGAAATTCCTGGAATTTTGATGCCAAGAATCCCCCCAAATTCCCAGATTTTTTCCAGGAATTCTGATCCCAAAATTCCCCAAATCCCAAAGTTCCACCCCAGAATTCCCAGATTTTCTCCAACCCCCCAAATCCCAGATTTCCACCCCATTCCCACTGGGAATTCCAGGATTTTCTGGGAATTCTGACCCCAAATTTTTCCCACAATCCCAATCCCAAAACCCCCAAGTCCCAAAGTTCCACTCCAAAATTCCCAGATTTTTGCCAGAATTCCAATCCCCAAAATCCCCAAAATTCCAGATATTTCATCCCAAAATCCCAACGCCTGAAATCCTGGATTTTCACCCCGTTCCAATTGGGAATTGCAGGAATTTTTGGGAATCCCAGGATTTTCTGGGAAT
>NW_005064973.1:0-796 GCF_000277835.1 Geospiza fortis | reverse complement strand
GATCGGGGTCAGGATGGCGATAGGGATCGGGATTGGGATCAGGGTTAAGATAGGGGTCAGGATCGGGATTGGGATCGGGACTGGGATGGGATTGGGATTGGGATGGGATTGGGATTGGGATGGGATTGGGATTGGGATTGGGATCATTGGGATCATTGGGATCGGGGTCTGGGCTCAGGATTGGGATTATTGGGATCGGGATTGGGATCAGTGTTGGGATTGGGATCAGGGTCAAGATACAGGTCAGGATGGGGATTGGGATCGGGATCGGGATCGGGACCAAGGTCAGCATTGGGATTGGGATCATCGGGATCAGGGTCAGGATGGCGATCGGGATCTGGATCGGGATCGGGATGGGATTGGAATTGGGATCAGGATTGGGATCAGGATCGGGATCAAGGTCAGGATTGGGATCATTGGGATCGGGGTCAGGATGGCGATAGGGATTGGGATTGGGATCAGGGTCAAGATACGGGTCAGGATCGGGATTGGGATTGGGATGGATTTGGGATTGGGATTGGGATCAGGATCGGGATCAAGGTCAGGATCATTGGGATCGGGGTCAGGATGAGGATGGCGATCGGGATCGGGATCGGGATTTTCCAAGCCTGGTTTGATCCCGATTTTCTCCCCATGTCGGGATTTTTAGGGAGCATTCCCCTTCCCGGAAAAAGAGGAATTTTGGGAATCGCGGCTTTTCCAGGGATTGGGATTCTCAGCTGGGGCTTTGCTGCCCTCTGGTGTCCACAGAAATCATGGAATTTTTCCAGGCTGGAAAAACCAAATCCGGGAATTT
>NW_005064972.1:0-796 GCF_000277835.1 Geospiza fortis | reverse complement strand
ATATCTGAGGCTCAGATTTTTTCTGTATTTTTCATTTCAAAAACATTAAGAGTTGAACATCTTCTGGTTTTCCTTAATTCCAATGGATATTGCTGTATTCCAAGCTCATTTCTCCTATGAGATGACTGAGATTTAAAACAGGAGTGTTCTGAGGAACACCTTCAGTAATGACTTGGAACAACATAAAAGCAAGAGCAATACAGATTGTTCTCTGTGCATCAAGTGCCACAAATCAGTGTTCCAGAATGACACTCAGGCATGCCTGGCACACCCTGCACTATCCACATCTACAGCCAGGACCAAAATCCACACTGATCTTAGAGAAAACACCACTCATTTCATTCCCATGAGCAATGGCCTCTGGCAACAACCACAGCCCAGCCTGGATGCTGTATGAGGGCTTGGTGACAGCACAAACTCATCCCTCCACAGGGCAGGAGAGGAGCTCTGCTAACAAAACAAGCATTTTTGTGATTTTCACTGATCAGGAGGGACTTACAGCTGAAACTGGGTCAGAGTGAGCAGGCAACGTCTTGAGGCACTTCCCTGTTTTCACATCCCATATCCTCACGCTTTCATCAAACTGGAGAGGCAAGAGAGGCACCAGGGGGTTTAGTCAAGCACCTGACTGAGGCACTCAGGTACAGCATCAATCTCAACCCAGCTGTGTCAGAAAGCCCAGGACACAACCAAGAGTCTGGGAACACCTCCCTGAATTCCTTGTGTCCATGTCCCCGCAGGGGAATGGACCACGTGGATGTTCACCATTACAGATTCCAGCATTAAATCACATTTA
>NW_005064971.1:0-796 GCF_000277835.1 Geospiza fortis | reverse complement strand
ACCCCCAAAATATTAAAATTCACCCCAAAAATGGCGAAATTTATCCCCAAAAAATCGCAAAATTTAAACAAAAATTTCGACATTTCTCCCAAAAAAAATCCCGAAATTCCGCCCCAGAAAATTCCAAAATTTACCCCAAAAGATCAAAAATTTCCCCCCCAAAAAAGTTCAAATTTACCCCAAAATTCACCCCAAAATCTCCACATTTCCTCCACAAATCCCAGAATTTATCCAAAATTCCTAAAATTTATCCCAAAAATCACAAAATTGACCTCAAATTGAGCCAAAAAATCCCAAATTCATCCCAAAATTTACCCTAAAAATAAAAAAACCCAAAATTCCCAATTTCTCCCAAGTTTATCCAGAAATTGCAAAATTTACCCAAAATCCAGCCCCCAAAAAATCAAAATTTCCCCTAAAAAATTCAAATTTAAACCAAAATTCATCCCAAAAATCCCCAAATTCGCCCCAAATGCCCCAAATTTACCCCAAACCAATTTAAAAATCGTCAAATTTACCTAAAAATCCCCAAAATTTCCCCCCAAAATGCCAAAATTTCCCCCAAACTTACCCCAAAAATTCACCCCTAAAAGTATTTCCCCCACAATGCCAAAATTTCCCCCAAACTTACCCCAAAAATTCACCCCTAAAAGTTCATCCCAAAATTCCCAAATTTCCCCCAAATTTACTCCAAAAATCCCAAATTCTCTCCAAAATCCCCCAAACGTCCCCGAATTTTCTCCTAAAATTCCCCAATTCATCCTAAATCCCCCAAATTGACCCCAAAAATCCCCAA
>NW_005064970.1:0-796 GCF_000277835.1 Geospiza fortis | reverse complement strand
GTTCTCAGATTAAGATCCTCTGTGCTTGTACCATCCCACCAATGAAAGACCACAGTAATTGACCCAAACTCAAACTTAAATGAATGCATTGCCAAAAAATTCCTCAAGAGAACTCCTTGTAGAACACCATCTTCTCATTTTTAATTTCAAAGTTCTCTACTGCCTAATAGAGCTTGCCTTTCTGTTACTTTAAATAGCAACTTTTTAAAAATTGCATGCATAAAATGGCAAGATTCATGTCTATCTACTAGATAGAAACAAAACATGAGTAAGACATGCAGGTTCTCTGTGAGCTAAGATTATTGGGGTTTGGTAAAAATGCACTCAAAATTCTAGAAGCATACCCTATGAAATGCTGTGGACAGATAAGTACTCTGGAATTTTCCATTTGGCCTCAAATCAGAGGAAGAGCAAGCGTTATCTGTGTTTATTCAGAATGAGCCAGTATTAGTATCTAAGCTGATGAACATGATCCTTAACTGAGGTCATTTTAGCACATAACAAGAAGTATGTACTATACTACATTACCTTCTGCAGTCAGCTTGCTTTAAAGAAAATAAACCTCAATATCTGATGTGGGAAACAACAATACTTTTATCTTAACTTGTAATATTTGTTTGGATTAATATAAACCAATATATGATCTATTTATATGAAATAGATACATACATTTTATCCATTCATAGAAAATAATAGAAAGTTGTTGTGTATACAGATGTAATATAGATGTAAAAAATATACTAAAACCAAACCACATAGAATTAAAGTATTTTTTACTTTAACTTTTTTTTTTTTT
>NW_005064969.1:0-796 GCF_000277835.1 Geospiza fortis | reverse complement strand
GGTCAACAGCAGCACTGTTTCAGTGTGCCAGCAGCCTCATTGTCCAGCTTTGATTTCGTAGGCATTAATCTAAAGGGGGTTTTTGTAGCTAATAATGTTTTAGGAGGCATTTGAGAGGGAAAGTCAGGTAGCTTTATGGCCATGAATGGGAAGTTATTCTCTGTAGCAAAAGGCACAGTGGTAGGCAGTGAGGAGGTGCTTGTTTGAAAGTTTACCAAGGGGGTGATGGAATCAGACCAGTGAGAGATGGAAGTTTGCAGCAATGCTGAATGTCAGTGTTGGGAAGAAGAAGTAAGCTGTGAAAGAGTCAAAACACAAAGAGTGATAGTTTGCCATTCAGGAAGTGAGAAGCTGTGTAGGAAGCAAAACCACAGATTTAGGAAAATGATCTTGCAGCAACTTTTCCTTGGCACTAGGACACAGTTACATCTGCTGTCACCAAAGGAAAGACAAAATGGTAAAGGAAGGGTGATGTAGCTTGACCAAGAATGTAGCTGTGTGGATAAACAGAGGATGCTCATTATGTTACAGAGAGCAAGGATACAGAGGACTTAAAACATAGGTTGAATATTTTGATGTCAGTATTGTGAGTCAAAGGGAGTGCTGAGAACTGTGGGCTTGAGTGAGAGATGGAGGTGATAAGAGTAGAAGCAATGAGAAGAATAAACTGTATGGAAAATCTGGGGGATGAAATTATCACTGTTGTTTCAGCTGTGTTGACCTTGAAAGGATATCCACAAGCCCACAGGAAAAATCATAGTTCAGGCAGCAGGAGAAAGGGATGCAATAATGAAGA
>NW_005064968.1:0-796 GCF_000277835.1 Geospiza fortis | reverse complement strand
TCCGGGGATGGGGCATCCACCACCTCTGAGCAACCTCTTCTGTTTCATCACTCTCATTTAAATAAAGTTCTTGCATATATCTAGTCTGAATCATCACAAAAGATACACTCCATTTTCAAAGATTGTTGATCCTGTTTGTGGTAATGGAAAGGTAGGAAAGGAATTGGGCATGTATCTTGATTTGCTTGTTGGATGCTGAAACCTGAGTAATAAAATCATGTAGAAATTTAAAAAACATAAAACTCAAGGCAGATTCAGACTCAGTTACCAGCAGATACATTGCCACAGACTTGTTAAATCATTTAGGACTTGCTTGATTTTCTTTGCAGTGAGTTCAGATAAAAATGGCTGTATCATCATTTCACTCTTGAAACTTCTCAAGCTGCATTTAGCAGTTTGTTCCTTTGATCTAACCCGTCATCTTTTGCCTTGTCAATTCTAGTTGTTCTTTCTGTAAACAATCATACTGTTGCTTGTGGGTAAATCACTGGCTTTCGTCTTTCTTTAGGCATCCTTCATTTATTTGAGATAGCATTCACATAATTTCTTCACCTCTCTTTTCAAGTTTTTCATCTTATGTCTTGAAATGCCTTTCTTGCCTTGGTAGTCTCAAGTTTCTTAGTTTCTTCTGTTCTGATTGGCAAAGTACTGCAAGTGTACATAAGGATAGGTACGCTGGGAGTGTCCTATGTCTGCTTGAGGACCTAGCATGTCATAAAGTATGGTATATATACTCTAAGCCATTGTTATGTCTTTTTATTCTGTGAACTGTTGTGTTTAAGAATGTTGATGGTCA
>NW_005064967.1:0-796 GCF_000277835.1 Geospiza fortis | reverse complement strand
TAATACTTCAAAACGTTAGCACTAGCTGGCACAGCTCATTTAGGTTTGAAATAACTATTTTGATAAAAAGAGAAACATTGATTACATAATTTGCACTCATTTTGTCACTTCTGTCCTTTTTATCATTTTCTTTTCTGCCGCATAGTTGCTTGACACTGCTGACTCACAGGCAGCAAGTATATTCCCAGACTGAATGTAAATGCATCTCATGCCCCTAAATTGTCATTTTCCAGATATTCATCTCCTTCTTAACACCACCTGTACTCTAAGGGTGCATCTGAAAAGAGATAAGCGAAGGAGCAGAACTGGCCTCTGAAACAAAATTGTTTCTTGATTGCTTTGTAGGAAACCATTTCATTAGGCATTCAGCTACTCCTCCAGCATACACAAGCAGGAACGGTAAAAAAATTACCTTAATTTGCAGATTGTAAATTCCAAAATACACACATCCATTGGACAGCAGGGCTTACTGGCCTGCAAAATGTTATTGTAAATAAAAATGGGACTACCATATATTTATATTATAGGGTACAAATCCTTAAGGAAAGCAAGTCCTTGCCTAAAAACAACAAACACAACAACAACAACATAATCACCAGTGGGGAAAAAAAGGGCACAGAAGAGGACCTGGAGAGGTCAGATAGCCCAAGTCCCATTCCAACGTAATCCAGACAGCGAGTTTTCCAATCTGTTCCTCAGAGTCTCCAAGTAATCTATTCCCAAGCTCAAAATTCTTGCTGCTCAAAAGTGTTGTGCCCATTCTTTATCTATCACCTGTTTGTCTTTCTTTTTTTTT
>NW_005064966.1:0-796 GCF_000277835.1 Geospiza fortis | reverse complement strand
GACTCTAGATCTTTTGCAAGTTGTTCTTTAAACAGTGGGGGAATGTCTGAAGCTTTGAGGAAGCATGGACTATGTGAGCTGGGTTTTGCGCTCACTTTTAGGGTTTTCTCATTTGAATGCAAAAATTTTCTGGCTGGCTTCGTGGATAGGGAGGCAAAAAAAGGCATCTTTTAGATCTAAAACGGTAAACCAGGTTAGCTCAGGTGTTAGATAAGTTAATAAAGTATATGGATTTGCTACTACAGGATACAAATCTTCTGTTACGTTATTGACAGCTCTCAAATCTTGTACTATCTGGTATGACTTACCAGATTTCTGAATGGGTAAAATGGGAGTATTGAAATCAGATTGGTATTCTTTCAATAACCCTAACCACAGAAAATTTTTAATTACTGGGTCGATTCTTTTTTCGTTTTCTTTTTTTAGAGGGTACTGCTTAAATCTTACTGGTTGTGTATTTTTTTTAAGCTTAATTACTATGGGAGAGGCGTTTTTTGCTTTCCTTGGTACATTAGAGGTTTATACTTTGGGAAATACTTGACTTAATATCTCTTCATCAATTTCCTCCTCAATTTCAATAGCTGTAAAGGTTAAACTTAATACTTTTATGTACTTTTGATCATTCACTTCTAGAGTAACTTCTTTATTTTTGAATGCAATAGTTGCTTGTAACTGCTCCAATAAATTTCTGTCTAAAATGCTTTTGGCGAATTGGGCATATATAAAAACTTATGAATACTTCATTGTTTTTTCAATTTATACTTCAAAAGTTTGCAAAAATATGCCCTTTCAGACT
>NW_005064965.1:0-796 GCF_000277835.1 Geospiza fortis | reverse complement strand
TTTTTTACTCTCAGTATCACCCTTTTACTCTCAATATCACCCTTTCAGAGCCTTAGCCTTGTTTTTAAATGGTGGACTGCAGTTTTAAGGAAGCAAATGAGAGCTGTAGGATGCAGCTTGCATTTAAATCCTGAATTTACTGAAGTCAGTAAGGATGTTACCATTAGCTCTGGTGAAATAGATCTATACTGGAAGTGTTCCATCAAAAATAAAAATCTGATTTCTCAAAACTAGTAAATTTATGGATCAAGAGTTTGGAAAAAACAATGCTTACAAAAGCATGGCTAAGGGGCAATGCTTTTCCAAATGCCTTAGCCAATATCTGCCCATGCATTTTTTTTATTGTTGTTGTTCTGGAGACACTGACACAAGGTCACAGCTAGAAACTGTCTGTAACTGTACACACACCACACAGAAGATGAGGCCAGCATTGCTTTGTACAGTATCATTTGCAGATATTTTATGCCCATCACAGTCCCATGTTCTCATGCAGACTGAGAGCCTTGGCCTGGCAGCTGAAATCAGAGCACTGATTAAACCCAAGTGAGGGGAATAATACTGCCAGATTTTCAGTCCATCAACACACTGGATACAGTGAGCACCACCAGCCCGCATCAAATTCTAAAAGGTTTAAATTCACAAAGCTTTAGCATAATGTAACCTGGAATTCCAGGTGTCTCCTGTAGCAGATGTTATCAGCCATTTCCAGGGACTCAGCCAGTGGGGAAATCACCAGAGCAGAGCCTGCTCTGCTCTGGCACCATCCCTCTCCCTGCTCTGAACTGGGTCCATCCCT
>NW_005064964.1:0-796 GCF_000277835.1 Geospiza fortis | reverse complement strand
AAAAAAAATTAAGTTTCTGAAAATTTCCGAGTTCATTGCCAGATGCTTTTAATAAATTTGCACATAATAACATTAATTAAGTTGAAACTATCTACATTTCTTCTTGGGTGTTTGGTTTTTTTCAAACAAATAGGTGCCAGTAATTATAAGTTGCAACACAAAGTTTACATCTCTAACAGGGCAAGTAAGAAAGTATCTGCTAAAATTAAACTCTTAAACTTTCCAGTCCCTTCTGTAATACTCACCAAGCTTTGGTAAACAAGATTAAAAATAGAGAAGAAATACTTCTCTAATATTCTAAATACACCAAGAACTACAGATTGATGTAGCTGCCTGAGGATTTATAGGTGTGGATTACATCAACAAAGAATTAGAGGGTAAACCCATAATGAATGTTGCTTCACGTGGGATCAAGAACAGTAGTGTTTTTCAAAAGCCTAAAAGTCCCGTTGTCTGTTTTACTGATTAGGATGTTTCTGATTGATCAAGACAACTGTGTAGCCATTGTGCATTTTGACTTCTTAAGCATTTAAGAGTGTATACCTTTTGATTTAATAATGTTCAGCATTATAAAATAGCATGTCTTAAGAATTTTGTATGCGTTAGAAGTGGAAGACATGATGAGATTCCTGGAACCTGGGGTGGATCTCCATCCTGGTCCGCTGCAGCACAGTCTGTGCAGATTCTCAGCACCAGGGTAGTCCTCCCATCCTAGCTGGATCAAAGGGAGACTGCTGTGGTTCCCTGTCCCTGTGTCCAGCCACTCTGTAGGTTGCAGATGTTTTCCCACAGGCAC
>NW_005064963.1:0-796 GCF_000277835.1 Geospiza fortis | reverse complement strand
TGGCTGTTCACAACAGGTTCCACCACTCAGGCTGGGTGGTTCCTTCAGACAGATTTCCACCTCCCAACAACAGATTGGAGCATTCTCTTTTATTCCATGCTCAAGAGCAGATAAGAGAGGTGTGTGCTCTACATTTGTAGTGATGATGGGTATTTTTCATAAAGCCTTTTGTGTATCCCAATATTCATCATGTCCTGGGAATAATCCCAAAGGTTCTTGTTCCTGCTTTGACCATTAGTGAGAGGGAAACAAAAGATGAAAGGTTATAAAGACATCCATAATTCTCAAGAATGTGCTGTTTGATGGTGTTTTTCCCCTGTCCCAGGAAAAGAACCTGCAACCCAGATCAATCATACAAGACATGTCCTGAGAGATGTCTGAGAGATTGGAAGAAACAAAAACTTCTACAAAAATCTGAGAAGTGAGATAAATAGGCAGGTGTTGTTTGTGTCTAAATTATAGATTAGTAAACAGTAACATCCACACTGAATTAATTCCCCTATGAAAGCACAAGGTGAGTAGGGATGAGTAAGAAGATATTTAAATCCTTAAGCTTCTGATCTGCAGAAGTGCTCAACATGTTGTAGTGGGCAGATCTAAAAGGGTAGAAAAGAAACTTTTGTCAACAAAAGGGGTAGAAAATGGGACTATTATGGAAAGGGATTAAAATGATTTTTCAGGGACTATTATGGAAAATGCAATGTCTTGGGTTGAGTGAAGTTCTCAAAGGGCAAGGGTTTGATGGGTTTATGAAAGGCTAATCCCCAATGTTAATGGTCCAATCTTTTATTAATGA
>NW_005064962.1:0-796 GCF_000277835.1 Geospiza fortis | reverse complement strand
TTATCAGCTTTTGAAGAAGCATCTATGCATATGAGCAATAGAAGAATTAATTCAAATGTAAGAAGTGAAATAGTAATTTCCATATGTTGCTCACCATGCCATAGAATGGAGGCTTTACAGTCTCAGATAACATCCTAATCTATGTGTATCAGTTTGTTAATAATTTAAAATAAGCAGCTAGGAATATAAGCTACATCTCATTGGATCTAAAATTACTGATGCAGAGTCAGCCTTAGAGAGAGAAGGAAAATGTGTTACAGGAGTGTGACTTTGTGTTGTTCTAAAAATGTTTATAATTCTCTTATTTGACCATGTATCATATCAGGGTGAAAAAAAAATAAAACAGATGAAATACTACAATTCATCATGTTTATCACTTTCTTCTACAAGCAGGTGTAATAGATGAATATTTTATTTCCTTTATTTACTATACAAAGATTGAAAATATCATCTACTTAGTTCAATAACTTAATCTTCTGTGCTCTTTGCGCATTACTGTAGGAAAAAAAGGGAATGTTTTGAAGTTGAAGGACAGTTTATGCTAACTTTCTCATTCCAATATATATATAAAGCAAATTTCAGAAGATAGATAAATGTGCTGTTTATCAGGAAAATAATATCAAAGATCTGAGTTAGAAGAATGTCTAACTTCAAAATGGTAATAGAAGACAAGGAATTACTCCAAATCTTTGCATCTTTACTCACATCTTTACTTTTCCCATTGGAACTATGGAAAATCCAACTTAGAATGCAAAGGTGGTCTTGTCCGAATATTGCTTAAAATTTCTGAATACTT
>NW_005064961.1:0-796 GCF_000277835.1 Geospiza fortis | reverse complement strand
ATTTTGGGAAAAAATTGGGAAAAAATTTCAAATCTTTGGGGAAAAAAATCGAATTTTTGGGGGCATTTTAATGGGATTGGTCACACAGTGGTCACTCAGTGGTCACTCAGTGGTCACTCTCAATGTCCAGAGCTGACCCGGCCCATCCCAGGTGAGGAATTTGGGGTGAAAATTTGAAATTTTGGGAAAAAATTGGGAAAAAATTTCAAATCTTTGGGGAAAAAAATCGAATTTTTGGGGGCATTTTAATGGGATTGGTCACACAGTGGTCACTCAGTGGTCACTCTCAATGTCCAGAGCTGACCCGGCCCATCCCAGGTGAGTTTTGGGGTGAAAAACGGGGATTTTGAGGAAAAAATGGGAATTTTTAGCGTAAAAAATTGAATTTTCAGGGGGAAATCCCAATAATTTTGGGGTGAAATTTGGGGTAAAAAAAGGGAATTTTGGGAGAAAAAAAATTCCTGGAAATTTTTGGGGAGAAAAAAGGGAAGTTTGGGGAAAAATTTATAGAAATTTTGGGGGAAATATCTGGGATTTTGGGAAAAATTGAGATTTTTCAAGGAGGAAATGGGAATTTTAAGGGACAAAATTTTAAAGTTTTTGGGAAAAAAATTTGGAATTTTGGGGGAAAAATTTGGAATTTTGGGGGAAAAATTGGGAATTTTTGGGAAAAAATTGGGGAATTTTGGGGATTACAATTGGGATCTTTGACTAAAAATGGGAATTTGGGGGAAAAAAGGAAATTTTAGGGTGAAAAATGGGAATTTTAGGGAAAAATTGGGAATTTTTGGGAAAA
>NW_005064960.1:0-797 GCF_000277835.1 Geospiza fortis | reverse complement strand
CAGCTTGCCTAGATCACCATAAAACTTTAGAGATAAGATTAGGTGTTTGATTAGAAATACAGTTCTCACTCCTACTCTTATTGTACTTGAAACCTATCATTCTGTCCAGCTTGAAAGAAGCTTTGTATACACCTGAATGTTTATTCTGACCCATCATACAGTCGTCCTCACTAAAAATCAATCCCAAGTAAGAAAGATATTCCAACTATTCTCAGTGCTTATAGGAAGGCGCAAGCCTTTCTATGAAAACAAATAATTAAGGACCACAAGTAGGTAAAAATCCATCTCTCTAGCAAATTCCCTATGACAAAATGAGTTTTAGGAAAAAGGTTCATATAATACAATGCAACCTTAAAGAGGTTCTATCATCCGTCAAGGGAAGGGCTGATTACCCCTTAGGAGACTGTATGTCTTTCAGGGAGAGTTGCTTAAAGAGCACTATATATTAAACTGAAGAGTCTCCCTTTTCTGTCCAAAGGTTACTGAAGGAGCCTGCAAGTGTGTGTGTGTAAATGCACACAAGAACAATTTCCTCTCAGAAGGGGCAAACAGAGAAACCTCTCTGTCACTCCACAAAACGCTAGGACAAACAGCAGAGGAGGAAGAAAGCACACATGCCCTTCCCAAATGCTTCCTGGATTTTACCTGCTGCTAAATCTGGCTGAAAGCAGTTTTTAAGTCGTTCATCCTGCCAGACTGAAAACCCCTGTGAACACAGCAGCTTGTGTTTGGAAGCTGGATTGTAGCTCCTCTTCCACATGAATTCACTTACCTGAATAGTTTCTCACTACACTCCA
>NW_005064959.1:0-797 GCF_000277835.1 Geospiza fortis | reverse complement strand
TTTCCTTTTCCTTTCCCTTTCCCTTTTGTTGTTTTATTCCTTTATTTTTAATGAACACAAAACCCCCTTGACTATTTAACATAACCTTTAAAAAAGTAATTTTACTTTTTCTGGAGGGCTGACCATGGAGGTTAAATTCATTAAATTGAAGTGTCTGTCCGTGCTTCTGTGTCTGCTTATGTACTGTGTGTCTCTTACAGGCCTTGGAGAATTCTGGGGGAATTGCCTTGGATAAACACAAAACTGTAGAGTCATTTTAGGTCAGACAGTCTCCAAAGTCTCTTCCAAAAAGAGCAGTCTTCTGTAAATTTGAGTTGTGCCTGCCCACACTGTGTACCAGTCTGGGATATTGATGAGCATCCCAGCCCCTTATGGGATCTGGACATCTGAAACTGGTCAGGTGATGTGTGGGTGCCTTATGAATCCCTCTGCACACACCACTTAAGGAGGGGTCTGCTAAGGTATTCTAAACACAGGTGTATGATGTATGTCTGATGCCCTGAAACATCTGAGACACCTGAGCTGGGCTGACAAAGCTGATGTGATGCTCATTCTCTGAGGTCATGGTGTGGAACTAGCTGGGAGATTTCCATAGAGTTTCTTTGGAACTCAGAGATGCAGCTCACACCTTGAACTATCTTCAGCTGTGAACAGAATCCATGTTTGGTGGTTACAAGGTGCAAACATGTGCAATTTAAATCTCACGTAGGTATTTCATCCAGTGGTATTTGTACTACAAGATGTTACATCTGTACAAACAAAAATGAGACATGCTCCTTTGTGTAAGGAAAAAAAAA
>NW_005064958.1:0-797 GCF_000277835.1 Geospiza fortis | reverse complement strand
TTTAGCCTGGAGAAAAGGAGGGTCAGGAGGACCTTATTGCTCTCTACAGCTACATAAAAGGGGGTACCTGCAGAACTCATTGATTTCTCCGGAGAATATAAATCCTTAAAATGTAAAAAACCATGCCATAGATATTTGGGGAAACATTGGGTTGGTCATGTTTGTCTGTTAGAACCTAGAAAAACTGACAAGTCATGAGTAAACTGAAAATGCAGTTTTATTAATCCAGGAGAAGAACTAGAACTGCAAGAAATTATGGGGGTGGTTTAGGACACAATGAAAACAGAGAAAAGAGAAAGTCAAGTAGGACCTAAATTTTTGTTACACAATCCCACAACTGAAGGGCTTCTTTGCAGAGGTGCCATTGCTCCTTTGCCATTCTCTCTCTGGGGATGTCACCTCACCCCATGTTATCACCTACAACACTGATGTGGTATGTAGCAGCATTTCCTTATTTTTTGTGATGGATTCAAAGGAATGATACAGTGACATAAGACTGCAGAAACATGGCTAAAAACTCAGCTTTTAGTTAAAACCAAGAGAGATGTATAACAGCCTCTAACTTCCTCAGCCTACAGTCTCATACCTCTTACAAAGCAAACCAGATTTCCTGATGTGGTGTGTTGACACCCAATTGATGTTGGCTGGACACTGCCAAGTCACTCTATCGTACTCTCTGCCCTCAGTAGGATGGAGGAGGAAGCAAGTAAGATGGCAAAAACTTGTGGGTCAAGATAAAGGCAATTTAATAAAAGCTAAAGCAAAGCTTGTGTGCAGAAGCAAAGGAATACAGAAGA
>NW_005064957.1:0-797 GCF_000277835.1 Geospiza fortis | reverse complement strand
AGATTAATGCTCCAACCCTCATTGGCATTACCAGGGGGCTCTTCAGGTACCTCTTTCTGTCTTGTAACACAGTTTCTGCCTTTAACCGTGCAAAAAGGAAACAAGTGGTGCCCTTATTGATATGAATTCTTCCAGAGCAGCTCTGCTACTATCCCAAACCTCGGAAAGAAGAGATTATGCTTCTTATCTGACTCCTTCACATGCTCCACTTGATGATCTCTGAAGCGTTTCTTTCTGAAAGTAACTATAATTTATTGTGGTGGGTAATAGACATTATTCTAGGGTTTAATAGATGCCTTCAAAGTTGCCATCTGACTCACAGACTAGAAAAGCTGTGTGGAAAACCCTGTTTCCCTCCTCATGCCCTCATGGAAACTGAGATACTTCTGCAGCCTGTGTCAGTCTAGAATCCTGTATGTAAACACACTCATGTATGCGCCAAAGAGGATCTCCCAGCACAACCTGGGTTTTCTCAGCAGATCTCCAGAAACCTTAGAGAAGGAGTAGGAGTCCACCTTTATGCTTGATCTATGCTATTTCTGCATCTCCATCCCTCAGTTTCTTATTTCCTTAGTAACTTTTTGATATGCAGTTAGGAGACTGGAAGACACGGCACAATTTTCCTCTATTCCTTGTGTAGCCAGGGCAACATCTCGCTGCTTCATCTTTCAATTAACTTGTCTCTGAACAATCTCAATAATTTGCCCCATTTCTTTGGACACAGTGGTAGAGAAACTCTTTATCACCTAGGCCACAATATTTACTCACAGAATTCACAGAATCACAAAGTTGGAAGA
>NW_005064956.1:0-797 GCF_000277835.1 Geospiza fortis | reverse complement strand
GCATGGGCATGTAATATATGTATTATAACATGTCTATATAATAAGAGCACCACCAGTGGGGTCATGCTGGTCAGGGTCATTAGGTCAATTAGTGCCCTCAGGTCTGGGACCTGTAGGGACTTGGCTCTACACAGACTTGTTGCAGAGGTGATGGGCCAGCCCTGAAAAGCCCCAGAGGCACGAGGACCTGAGTGGGACAGAGGTTTGGGGCTATTCCTGAAGAGCCCCAGCAGGATAAAAGAGAATTCATCATGAGCCAGAGGTTAGGAAGGACCTGGTGCAAGAGGAAAAGAGGGTCCAGGTGGTGGCTGGTCCATCAGAAAGGTTTGTCATGTAACAAGGAGCCCCTGCCTAATGGAAGGGGATAATCAGCTGATCCCAAAGCTGAAACCCACAGCAAGCCATAGGAATCCCACCTGACAGGGGCCTCAGCACCGTGGTCACAGCAGGACAAGACTCAGAGACCATGGTCTAAAACAGAGACCCTGGGCCATGGGGGTGTTGGGTTTTTGGCATCCTCAGAGCTCTGATGCCACCATAAAATGGTGTGAGAAACATGGCTTGGATCCCTGAGAAGTGAAAAGGCTAGTGAGGAACAGAAGAGTTCTGTCATCAACACTAACCACTGGGGAGAGCTGTAAATAGAAAAAATGTACTTTTATTTGGATGTACCAGCCCCAAACCTAGTCCCCCTCCCTTCACTTTGCCTTGAATGGTAGCAGAAATACAGCCAAAACAGACTTAAAAGAATATGTAAATTTACACTGACTATAAAGAGGCTGCCTTTTATGGAAAAA
>NW_005064955.1:0-797 GCF_000277835.1 Geospiza fortis | reverse complement strand
AAGGGGTATTGAGGAGGGAGTATTAACCAGCTCAAGCCCTTTGCTGTCCTCAGCTCCTTTGTTTGTCTCCTGAGAGCCTCTTCCATGCAGGGTTTTGTTGATCAGTCACACTGGTGGAAAAGGCTCCCCCAGGAGTTCTGCCTGTGTCAGTAAAACGATGGATTTGACGTTGTGTCCACAGAGGAAGAAAAATATGCCTTTGTCAACTGGATTAACAAAGCCCTTGAGAAGGACCCGGACTGCAAGCACGTGGTGCCAATGAATCCAGAGACAGATGACCTCTTCCAGGCAGTCGGTGATGGCATAGTGCTTTGGTAAATGATACCTTTCCTTCTCACAAACGGGAGCCATGAGTCTGCGAAAACTCACATTTCTGTTCAAAGTGAACCTGCTGAATTTACATTAAGCTCAGGAGCGTTTGCAGACTCAGGGCCTTGATAATACTAGGGTTTTTGTGCTTCTTTTATCTTCAGAAATATAAAGCATATTTCATGCTTAATGAGAATTTTTCCTTGCCTCTAGACACTTACAATTAGATGAAGTAAGTGAAATTTGAGGAGCTGCTTGGTTTTATTTTTGCCCAAGGACTTTTCATGTTTCACACAAAGTGGCACAAAATAGTGAGTGCTTCCACAGACATTTTCTGCACAATAAACTTCTCACACAACTTCACCTAGTGGCATTCTGGCCTCATTGTACCTATAGTACAATCTGTATGTAGCCCAAAATAATTCCTTAAGCATTGACTGTGTGCTTCTGTGTATATATGTAGAAGCAGACGGTGATAAGCTATTTTT
>NW_005064954.1:0-797 GCF_000277835.1 Geospiza fortis | reverse complement strand
TTTTTTTTTTTCTTACAAATTCATTTGTATTATCAGTGCTATAAAAAATGAAAGAAGATCCACAAACACTGTCACAACCCCTTTGAAAGCACCTGCCAGCATTTTAATTACTCTTCTTCAGTCTTGTTCCTACATTGTGGATTCATACGTCCAAGCCACAGTTAAGAAGGAAACAAATTTAGAGACAACTTTCAACAGTGTAAAAAGCTTTCCTTCTTTTGTATTCACACCCCAAAACACCCCAGACACCCACCAACCTCTTCTATAGAGTAGCTGAGACATATTGAACTCCCCTCCTTAAACAAGTATCAAAATGATCACCCACTACCACAAAGGTAAGGAACATATATGAAAAAGCTATGAATTGATGTGGAATAAATTAATGCAACAACTTTGCCTGTATTTCAAAGCTCAGCCTTTTTCTGACTCTTTTATTTAAGCATGCTACAGTAATCTCCTGTATGCCACCCTGACAAGCTAGCTTCTAAGAGAAAATACCAAAATTGAAAAGTTTAAGGGGGTATGTCCAACCATATGTATGTGTGTAATAAACAGCTGTTTAAAGTGTTAAAATAGTAAGCAAACTTTTGTACATATGTTGTCTTATCTTCTACTAAAGACAAGAAAGGAATCAATTTTCTCTAATGACCATTTATTTGATAATTAGGATAAGTCAAAATGCTCTACTGAACTTCTATAAAAACAATTTCATGTAAATAGAAAATACATTTATTTTTATTATTTCATTTTTGGAGGGGGGAGCATTTTATATGATGAGGGAATACTTAATTTCATTT
>NW_005064953.1:0-797 GCF_000277835.1 Geospiza fortis | reverse complement strand
TGGGCTTGGCAATGCTGGGTTAGCAGGTGGACTCAATGATCACAGAGGTTTTTCCCAACCTAGATGATTCTATAATTCTGTGACCTGCATTCCTTGTCCCCCTGCACTGTTGTGAGTTGGGAAGTGGATAAGGTGGGAATGAATGATTGAAGTTGAGCCCGGGAAGAAGGAAGTGGAAGGGAAGTGTACTTTTTGCTTCTCACCATCCTACTCAATTTTTAATTGACAACAAATTAATTTTCCCCAGGTTGAGTCTGCCTTGTCAGTTGGTAAGTGACCTCTGAGTCTTTACCTCCCCCTCTTCTGTTCCAGAGTGGTAAAGTGAGACTCTAGCAGGTGGAAAATCAGGAACACACATTCAAAGGACAATGGACTTCACATATACCAGTGCTTAGAGACTGCTGCATTTGTCTGATGAATTCCCAGTGGAGACAGTTGCTCAGCTTATTGATCATAAACCAGAGCAGGCTGGAACACGGGAATAGCACTCCTTGTTCAGGTAATGTTGAGTGGAAGAACAATGGTGTCCCTGTTAGGGATATGCAAGATAATGAGACACTCCTATTTTCTTACCTGTCCTGCATGTCAGAATGAAAAAATGTATGGAAAGTTCTTTCTCAGTGCTTTTTTGCTGTGATATTCTCTTTTTGTGTACTGGATTTATTGTATTTATCTGCCAAACCTTTCCTCAATTTACATTGTTGCAATCACTTCTTTGGTGATGCCCACACTCCTGGAGACAGTAAGTTGTGTAAGCTAAAATATCCAGGCTATTGCCCTGGTTTCAGCAGGGATAG
>NW_005064952.1:549-797 GCF_000277835.1 Geospiza fortis | reverse complement strand
AAGAGAAAGAAAACAAAAGGAAAAATCTTAACCTTCAACACGGGGGAAGGTAGAATAGTGTCTGGATTGGGGAATCCCACCTTTGTATAATCTAAGTAAGAGTCAATGGAGGTGTGGAGAAAAACAAAACAATGAAAATCGATCCAGCACCATAGAGTGGATGGCCGAATTAGTTCTAAACTGTAGTAACCAACCTTTAAGTTGTGTTAAATCTCTATAAGTTCCTTCCCCAGGTGTCGCAGACATTT
>NW_005064952.1:0-512 GCF_000277835.1 Geospiza fortis | reverse complement strand
AAAGTTTCAGCAGCCAGATGTAAACAGTGATTGTCTGCTGCTGTGGAATGCAACAGGGTGATCTGTGATTGGTCTCATGTGGATGTTTTGGTTCAGTGACCAGTCACAGCAGAGCTGGCTCTCGCTCTCCGTCGGAGCCAGCTCGTTTGTTATCATTCTTGCTAGTCTATTCTTAGCTTAGCAGCTTCTGGAAATCTTTCCTTCTTTTTCTTTTTAGCATAGTTATAATATATGTATATATCATAAAATAATAAATCAAGCCTTCTGAACATGGAGTCAACGTTCTCGTCTCTCACCTCACCTGAAAACCCCAGTGACCACTGTCACACCCAGGTTATACCGTTTGGGCTAGTTCGAATGGATATTGGACTCCAGCTTGGACTGACCACTTGACAAGTTACCTTTGTGTCATTAACCTTATGCCCAATTTGGACATGAAGCCCCAAAAAAACCCAATATTGGGGTAAGGTTGAAATAAATAGGGAAGGAGATCTTTCTCCTTTTTAATGCCT
>NW_005064951.1:0-797 GCF_000277835.1 Geospiza fortis | reverse complement strand
GCCCCCAAAAAAAAACCGGGTTAATTTGGGTCCTGAAATGTCCAAAAATGGCCCCAAAATACCAAAAAACGCCACCCTGAAATACACCAAAATTGCCCCAAAATCAACCCCCAAATGGCCCCAAAATGAACCTGAAAGCTCCCCCAAAATGGTCCCAAAATTCCCCAAAAATTGCCCCAAAATATCCTAAAAACTGACTCAATAATGGCCCCAAAACTGGCCCAAAAATACCCCAAAAAACGGCCCCAAAACAGCCCCAAAAACTGCCCAAAAATCAACTCCTAAATGGCCCCAAAATAGCCCCCAAATCGACCCCAAAATAGCCCCAAAACCACCCCAAAATTCGCCTCAAAATACCAAAAAAATAGCCCCAAAAATGGTCCCAAAACACCCCAAAAACCACGGAAAAATTAACCCCAAGTGGGCCCCAAAATCCCCCAAAATTGCCCCAAAATCAACCCCAAAAATGGCTCCAAAATCCCCCGAAACCAGCTCCAAAGTCTCCCAAAAATCATCCCAAGAATGGCTCCAAAACCGCTCTGAAATGCCCCAAAATAACCCAAAAATGGTGCCCCCAAAATGGGCCAAAAATGGCCCCAAATCAACCCCAAACTGCCCCAAAATGGCCCCAAAATACCCCCAAAAATGGTCAAAATATCAATTCCAATACAGCCCCGAAATACCCCAAAATCCCCCCAAAAATTGCCACAAATTACCCCAAAACCGGCCCCAAATACCCCAAAAATGGTCCCAGTAATGGCCCCAAAACCACCCTGAAATACCCCAAAAACTGCCCC
>NW_005064950.1:0-797 GCF_000277835.1 Geospiza fortis | reverse complement strand
TAGAAATGATTTTTAAAAAGACAGTTCTCACCTACAACCTGCAAAGTACCCCCTCCAGAACCACCTCTTGGTAATTAAGAGCCTTCTTTGTTAGCTGTCTAGAAGACCTCTCCCAAAGCAGAGGAATCAATCCTTTGCACCTGTAACAACAGGCACCTTGTGAAAAAATAAGAGGCCTGGCATGGGAGCTAAAGAATATGTGACATCTTTGCTGTTCTGCTAACAGTGTCTGTTCCTCCTCTTCCCCATGCCACAGGACAGAATTGGGATGGGCAGGGCTAGAGCAGAAAAGTGGAAAAAAGCCATAGGCAGGATTTAAAATAGTGATCCCACCCATCTCTGCTTAGTGCAGTCATCCAGCCTAAATCCACAGTGTTCAGTCACTGCAGCTGTGCTCAGGCTTGGCGTGCTGAGCCAAATGACAAAGATCAGGTACCTGCAAACTGTCACCTCAAGCTGTCTTTGCTGTCTCTGGTTGTATCCACGTGTCCTGGTTTTGGCCAGGACAGAGTCAATTTTTGCAGTAGCTGTGAGGGGGTTGAGCCTGGAACTCAGGTTCCAGGTGTGGTCATGTCTAGGTTGTGATGCTCTACCGCTGACGTCTTCACCAGGGGTGTGAGGGACTCTTGCTTCCAAGATGAGGGACATGGCTTTGGGCCAACAGAAGCCACCTGTTCAAAGCCACCTTTTCCCTTTTCAAAGCCAACTTTGCTTTCCAAAGGTGGGAGTAGGAAACCTGTCTGCCAGTGTTCATTGTTGCTGTGGGATGTGCATTTTGCATGTAAATCACCCTCTCT
>NW_005064949.1:0-797 GCF_000277835.1 Geospiza fortis | reverse complement strand
GTACCTGAGCATGGATCCAATCCCACCACAACTTAACATGAAATCCACTGTGAAAATCCAATGTGCTGCCACTAAGTGGCCCTTTAAATGCTCCATTTGGTGATGGAAAACTGGGGATTGAGGAACACCAAACCCCAGGACTTCAGAGTCACAGGCTGTGCTCCCAAATCCCAGTTTCTTTCTGAATTATCCCAAGACACCAGAGCACAGTGAAGTGGGAGCTGTCAAACTCCCATGCCAAAATGCCAGCCAGCAGAAGTGTTGCTCCCCCCACAGACCCTTTTATCACTTCCCACCAGGAATATCACAAGTCCTGAGCAGAAGCCAGCCTGGCAGCTCTCAGCCCAATTTGCTGCTAATTAAACTGAGCTTTTGCCATTCCCAGCTCTCCCAGGGCTCTCCCCTCCCATCTCCAGGTGACTCTGGAGCCACAGTGGGTGGGGACAGACATTCCCAAGGCTGGGAGAGCAGCACCTGCACATCTGGGACAGGACCAGCTAATTAAATTGATTAGTTGATTGATTAGGAGATGGAGGAAATCATGGAGGAGGAATGCACAGGAAATATTCATGGGAAAAAGAGATGTGATTCCTTCCCCCCTCCCAGTTACAGATCCAAACCCTTTCCCAGCACTGCCCAGCCCTTGAATCAGGACTCTCCTCCAACAAAAAAAAAGGATCAGAGAAATTAAAGGAGCAATCAGGGAGCAGGAACAGACCTCCAAAAAGGAACCACAACAGCAGCAGGGCAGGGAGGGTTAAAACAGAGATTCCAGAAGCAGCCAGGAGCCTCCTCTG
>NW_005064948.1:0-798 GCF_000277835.1 Geospiza fortis | reverse complement strand
CTAGAAAAACAGGATGGAGATCGCTTCTTTAATATGGCTGTAATATCTATGTATTTCACTAATTAGGATTATATTTAGCTTCCCTAAAGATATATCTTGCACATTACATTATTTCTCACTCTCTCTCCATTCCATTAGTCTTTGTCTTATAGCTTTCTTTTATGGTGCAATGTTTTGATAAACAGGTTATTGTTTAAGCCAAACTCCAGCTAATTACTTGTCTAAATAATGTGTATTAAATGGAGAACAGAAAAAGAAATCAAGAAAATAACAACAATAAAAAAAACCAAATTAATTCCTTTGAGAAAACTGAACTAAAATGACTTTCCTGCAGGATTTTTTATTTGCCATTTCAATCTTTCATCACACACATATAACTACTTTCCTACTGGAAGAAAGACTGTGAGTATGGACCAGCTTTGATTTCATACACAAACCCACAGACATGGTTCTGAGGTTTGAGGTTTTTCATTAATTTTACTCTTTAAAGAAGAATTATTTCGGTTATAAAGCCATTGTAGTGAGTCACCTAGCTCAGCTCAGCACAGCAGAGGTGGCTGGTGGATTTGGTGGCTTACACACATCCTGGATGTGTGCTGTCTCGTCTAGCACTGAACAAACCACTGATGACAGCTCTCAAACATGCCTTGGCAGTCTGTCGAACTGCTAATCTATAGTCACAGTCAGAAGCTCTTCTTCTCTCCTCCTAAACTTTACTTTTCTCATACTGAAAGGAAAATTTATGCTTCATAAATTCAGTAGGATGGTAGCATCTAATACTGAGTTAATACCATCAAG
>NW_005064947.1:0-798 GCF_000277835.1 Geospiza fortis | reverse complement strand
CACAGGATTGTGTCCAGACAGTTCTTGTCATACACAGATAAATGACAAGATGTACAGCTCCATGGCATCTATGTATGTCTGTCACCCACAGATGAGTTTTGAGACCATTTCTTCCTGAAACTGTACAAAAGCTTTTTCTGTTTAGTGTAGAAAGCACTTGCCTGTTTCAAGTGTAGCTTCAAAATGTGCTTGGGCTCCACAGTACTTGGTGATTTGGTGATTTTTAGTTAGTTGTCAGGCTTGCATAAATCCTTAAACACACTGGGTCCTTGTTGCAGGGGCTGCCTCTGAACCTTGGGAGGCAGGGGATCTAATGTAGCTGTAAACCAAACAGCTTTGTCCAGGCTAAGATCACAAATGCATCTTACTCAGATGAGTGACTGATTATCATTTTGTGTCAAAATCTTCTGTTTGAGAATGTCTCAGAACTGAATGTGGGAAGAAAAGTGAGAGAGAGTTGAGTTACTTTTAGGAGGCAGTAGTATAGAATTGTAGGTTAAGTAACTTGTAGTTCTTTCTAAAGGTTACCCAAGGTTTTGCCACAGCAACAGTAATAAGCTTATAGATAGCAGGACTTTGAATGGACATGTTGAAACTAATTAAATGCATTGTTGTTATTACTGTTCATCTAAAACAATTGTTTTCCTGTTTGTTTGTTTCATTCTCAGGAATGTTCCTGAGGGTGCTGAGCCTGAAATCATTTCAACCATCAAGAAGACATTTAACTTTGGTCAAAGTGAAGCAGTTCATTTGTTTCAGACACTGCTGGAATGCATGAAAAAAAAAGAACTTGTAAGT
>NW_005064946.1:0-798 GCF_000277835.1 Geospiza fortis | reverse complement strand
AGAAAAGCCAAACCTGAGGCATCACCTTTGTGTTGATGGCTCTGCGCTCCAGGGTTTCTCCCACACAAAGTGAAGTGTTCATTGTGTCCCCAGCAGGTTGTACCCATCAGCAGGCCAAGGTCACTCTCATCAAACTCACCAAGGAGAGGAGGCCACCTCCAGAAGCTCCCTCCAGCTGATGGATGTAATTAGCCTCCAATTACAGCATCCAAATAAATGCTCCTTGTGCCCAGGGAAGCAAAGGGCACAGCTGTGAAAAAACCCTTTGTTGGTGCATTAACTGCAGTACCACTCCTTTAAATAAAACCTCTCTCTTATATTTCACTTCAGAGCTCATAGCTTTGGATTTGCTTTCACTTTTCCCTTTTTTTTGTGTGTGTGATTTAGTGGTCAGAAGAAGCATGTGCAGCACATCTTACCCAGCGGGATGGATACCAAGCTGCTACTCAAGGACAGCTGAAAGATCAGCTCTATCAAGAAATTATCCATTACTTTGACAAGGGCAAGGTAAAAAGGGAAGAAAAAAAGTGCAAATGTATTTCATTGCTTTTCTCTCAAACTTATAAATTTAATAGTAGACATAGTTTGCATCCAGTGACCTTCAGGAAGCACTTACAGATAATGATGTTTCAAAAAAAAAAGTCAAAAGAAATCAATGGTACATTTATAACTCATCTCTTAAGGGTAAATATATGGGCATATGATGCCATGGAGTAAATAAAAAAGTGATGCATGTAATTTGGGGGACTTTTTCTGGCAGTTACAGGAGCTAAGAGAATCCTTCAGCTCCCCTTGTTT
>NW_005064945.1:0-798 GCF_000277835.1 Geospiza fortis | reverse complement strand
TTTTTTTCTCCTCTTCTTTCTCAAGTTCACCTGCTGGTTTATTCAGATCCTTCACTGAATAAACGTGAGTGACCTTTCCTTGCATTTCACAATATTGTCACTTACATGAAGTTTTACATTCTGTCCAAGCTGTGCTCAAGATAACCATTCCATAAATGAGTTCACTTTCATTAACATTATCCATAGCATTCACACACGATGATGAGCTGCAAAGATAAGTCAGTGTGGCAGACACCTCCCACAGACTCCAATGGCTTTTCCCATGAGGTCCCTTGTATCCTGCTGATGTCTCAATCTGTTTCTCCCCAAGGGTCATGAAATCAATTTGTTGCCAGGAACTTTGTCAGCCTCATTCTACTGCTTGACTTTCAAATTTAGTGTGACAACTATTTTAGATGAGATGGCATGACCATAACTGCTTCTGATTCTGGGATCTGGTCAAGCACAAACAGATGATGCTTTGAAAAGCAAAATATCTCTACTCGATTAGTGAGCTTTTGTGTGCAGAATCAATTGACACAGAGCAGGGGAGTGAAGACCCTCATACCAAGGCAAAGGGGTGAAATCTCTCCCTTTTTGCTCGCAACATCTGCAGAAATCCTGACAGCATGGTTTATTATGAAAGGAAATAAATTGAGTTCCCTTTGCCACAGAAAACTGTGTGGCTTTATGATGCCTCTGGGATCAGATTTTTAAGGATATACAGGACTGCAACAGATCTTGCAGCCCACAGGAGACAAAACGTGTGATTTCTCCAAGAGAAAATTTAGACACCAATTTCCAAGCAGACTTTTTTTT
>NW_005064944.1:0-798 GCF_000277835.1 Geospiza fortis | reverse complement strand
CTTGGGGAGAATTGTGCCTTGCTTTTCACTGGGAAGAGAAATGTGGCGACACATTATGAGCACAGTTGTCTTAGCACAGGACAAATTTATCTAGAAAGAAAACCCAGCCTGCAATGCCAAGCTCAAACAATCCCATACTCGCAGCATAGAGACTTTGCATTTTCTTTGAGAGATAGGTGGGTTACTTCCAATACCTGTTGATCTCTACTTTTAATCAGATTGCATTTTTGTACAATTATCATTTCAGGCTTCTGTTGATTGCTTTCGCTAGGCATAATGAGTAGAAAGAAACACTATCTCATTGTGCAGAATATTGGATTGGTTGGCGTAATAGACTTGGTTCTATTTTTTGCCTAGCTCTTTGAAAAGTTAATTTTCTCTTTCATCAAATAACTAGCAGACTACTAATAGCATATAAGGTTTTAGAGGGATTTGCATTAAAGAATGCAGCTGAGTGCCTTATCTACTTTTGAAACCAGAGTGACATATGGATGCTCCTTTAGTATTGACTACCTAAGATAAAGCTTAATACTTGCTGCAAGCCCCCTTAGTTTCAAATTCATGGAATGAGAGCGTGGATTATCTCTCCCTGAAGCACACTCGTAGCATGGGGAGGAGGTGAGGGTGCTAGTACAGGCTTTGCACGCTTAAAGTTGCAGGTTCAAAGCCTCATCAAAGGAGCAGAACCCTTCATTCCAGTCTGAAGCTCAGAGAAATCCTCTTAAGTCATATGCCATTGTATTGGGTCCTCTTTCACAGCCAGTGATGAGTGCCCTGAGGAGACCTGAAAGCATTTGA
>NW_005064943.1:0-798 GCF_000277835.1 Geospiza fortis | reverse complement strand
AGCCTCTCTCCCCCCACCCTTTGGTGCGAGGGTCTTTTTGAGCCTGGCAGCTGATAGCTCTGGGGCTGTGGTCTCCTTCCCGAAGGTATAAGGCTTGTGCTTTGTAAATGTCCCCAGCCCTGAGCTGTTGCTTTATCTTATCTTCATCAGCGAATGGTGTAGGGTTCCTCAGAGCCCCATTCAGGGTGTGGTCATCTCTGTAGCTCTTGTAATACAGTTTTAAAAGTCCTTCATGAGAATGTTTAAGTCATAAACTATATTTCAGTCTCACCTACATAACATTCCTGACCAGTTTGGAGGTAACCTGGGATAGGCATGTTGGCTACCCATGGCCTGTTGTCAGATCTTCCTGGCCTTCTGCAGGCCCAACAATTGCTAAGGTTAAAGGCTTTTGCTACTTCTTCTAGGACTAAAAAAAAGATTCTCCCACCTCTGGCTCAAACCTATCTGACAATATAAAGGTAAGATTATTAAGAAAAACATTCTAATGGTGTAATCTAATTTCCTAATCTAATGTTCATGTTGTCTTCTGTACCACCTGTGACGAGTGAAGGCACAGAAACAACTTAACATAAAGAAAATAATGAGAGTTGAGGATTATCCCCCAATGACTGAAGATTCTAAAGGAGGGATGCCCATACAAACTATTTCATCAGACAGTCTGTGGGTAGGCACACGAGGTTTCCCCCGATGCCGACGTCCTGGCTGCTGCTCCAGTCGACTCCTGCAGTGTCAGTTGCGGCGTCCCGTCCTTCTCCTCCAGCTGAGGTGTCCACAACTTTTACGATAGTTGTAAAG
>NW_005064942.1:0-798 GCF_000277835.1 Geospiza fortis | reverse complement strand
GTCATTTCTGGAAATCCCACTCATGTGATTCCCTTTGCTGACTGTGGCTTTGTTCCCCTGCTGTGTGGTGAATGTCACACCATGCTGTTGATGATGAGGAAGGTATGAGTGCAGCAAGCAGCCGTGCAGCTGGACCCGGGGCGCTGCCTGGCCAGCACGGCCCTGCTGCAGCCACGCGCCCGGGCCCGGCTCCGCGCTGGGCCTGAGCTCTGCTGCACAAAGGGGCCTTTCTTCCTCTCGGGGACAGCAGCGCCCAGGGCCAGCACACCCTCAAAGTACAACCAGCCTGGGCAAGGAAAGAAGGGGGAAAGCAGGGAGACGTGCTCCAGGGCACCTTGGCTGGCACCTCTCATGCCAGCAGTGACCTGCCACCTGCCCTCAGCCGTGAGCGAGAGCTCACAGCCACACAACCACGGGGAGCCCGCTGTGCCCCATCGGGTGTCTCCTGTGTCGGAGCGGGGCCTGAAGGGGCCCCAGTTCCAGCTGCAGAGCACCTCTGGGCCAGAAACTCCACCTTTAAAAGTAAATCCGCCCACATCTCGCTGCTTCTTGTATGGATCGTCCCTAGGGTGCGTTATGGTCGCCTGACTGCTGCCATGTGTGAGCCAGGCTGATCCCCCCATCTCCTGGCTCATCCCTGCCTGCACATTTCTATGGTTTGTCTTCTGCTCCAGCTCCTCCTGCGGCGCCTTTCCCCTGTGATCTCTAGGAACAAACTGAGGTGTGTTGAGTGCTCACATCTGCTGTTCTGCAGACGCAGGGGGAGGTGTTCAGGGTCTGGCAGCAGAATGGGAGCTC
>NW_005064941.1:0-798 GCF_000277835.1 Geospiza fortis | reverse complement strand
TGGTCACCAGAGAGAGATCAGCACCTCCTCCTCCACTGCTCCCTTTGGTGGTGCATTCCATCCCTCCTCAGGCTGCTCTCAGCAATTCTCTTTAGGACTAAGCCTTGAGGCATGACTTAGGCAATGAAGCTTCCCTCAATCTTACCAGAAACTCATGCATGACTATAGTGGGAAGGCACTGTCCTTTGCAGAAGCTCCTGTTGCCTAACAAAGGACAGGAGATAATCAGCCATGCCCTGACAGCCTTGGAGCATTACCTGCCTGAATCATCCTGGAGACTGACTGAAGCCAAGCATTTTGCAACCCTGTGAGCAGCGGTCTAAAGTGAGACCCTCAGAGCTCTCCTGGATGTCAGAGTGGGACACCTGTCAGCACTGCCAGCTCTCACACTGGCACTCGGAGGACCATCTCTGAAAGCTAAGGGAGCCTGTGTTCATACATCACTCTTTAAGGCTCAGCCTGCTGAGAGATGCAAAGGCATTCCTTCACTGACCTCGGCGTGGGGGGGATTTTTAATAGGAACCTTTGTACACGTTGCCTTCTGTCTGTGTGTCTGAGTGTCTGAATGGCTTTAGATCCTTTAGGGCAAGTACTGTGTGAATATTGCCAGCTTAGATTTATAGTTCAGTTACTTTGCTTATGGCAAACTCTATTGAATAATTTTGTAAGTGTTAAAATAATGATTAAGTGCTTCTGAATCCTTTAGACATAAAACTCTTGAGCAAGCCTGAGGCTAAGTTTGGCAAGGGGATCCATTCTGAATAGTGTGACTGATACCAAATTCTGCCCCAAAAGGCG
>NW_005064940.1:0-798 GCF_000277835.1 Geospiza fortis | reverse complement strand
GTTAGCAAGATAAAACACCAACATAAAATCTTGCTTACGTGACAGCCAAAGTAATTTACACTTATCTGCAGGTTGTACACCACGATACAAGTGGGAAGGAATTGTTCAAACAGCAGCACTGGAATTGATAGCATGAAAATAAGAAAGGGCAAAGCTGCTTGACAGTGAAATCAATTTGGATGTAGAATAATCCGCCCCAAGGGAAGTGAAAAGCCTAGATAATTTTTTCACATTTAAAACAAATCTGCTAATCTTAAGTACTGTGGGGAATAACACTGCAGTGCTTGGAGAGAAGGGGGTGGTGAAGGGAAAAGAGCTAAACAGCCATCCTCTCACGGCTCTAACATCTGTGTTTCTGTGATGAGATGCTCACAAATGCAGCATCTCAGAGTTGTGCTGTGGTCCAGTATGGGCTTGGACCTAGCCAAGCTCACTGCAGTCAAATGGGCAGTGTGAAGGTCTTCCCCTCCTTCCTCAGGTCTCCAACTGGAATCAGAAAGTGTTTTTGATGTTATCCTAAATGTTCCTCTATGCTGGTCAGTATTTTTTCCTGACGAGGGACTTTCCCACTTAGAGCTGATGTATGTTATTCATGCATTCAAGTGCTGTGCACTTGTGCAAGTGCAAACTACTGCATTAAATGGACCATTGCACAAAATAAGTTGCATAAAGACCTTTATTACTCTTACTTTGTTATGGAGTAGTGGAGAAAGATTTACAATACCTACATGCCTTCAAACTGTACTTATGGAAAGACAGTTGGACAAGATAATCTTCTGAACTTCCCTTTTGAGTTAA
>NW_005064939.1:0-798 GCF_000277835.1 Geospiza fortis | reverse complement strand
CTGCCTGGACGTGATCCTGTGCAACCTACCTAGGGGACCCTGGTGGAGCAGGGAGATTGGACTAGATGGCCTCCAGAGGTGCCTTCCATCTCCAACCATTCTGTGATGATGTGACTGAGTTTTTATTTATTAGGATGTATGTTCTTGGGCAGGCTGTGTATCCCAGAGGGACTTGAATGAATTAATCAACCCACACACCCTGTACCACTGCTCAAATGCAGGAGAGTAGCAGAAGGCCACATGCAAGCAATTTCCTGGCAGATGGGTCCTATCCACCATCTTTTACTTATCCAATTTAATGCTCAAACCCACAAGCAAACTAATTGAAAAATAGCATTACACACACATGAGCCCTCTTTTTCTTCTTTCATTCCCTTCACACCAACTGAATAATAAGTGGTAACTGATGTATTGCAGAGTCACACTGCTTGCATGGAGACTAATAAAAGCATAACTTTGATCTGTTTTGACAAACACAAGTACAACTTTTGAGTCTTTAATAATTGCATTAGTCAAAGTCACTGATCACGACATGCAGCACTGTGTTATTTAGAGAAAGGGAAACAGGTATTCACGTCACCAGGGGGGCTAACTAAAGTGTGAAGGTGTTTTTACCTTCTTTTGTCCCACTTCCTTCATGGGAAAAGCAATCAAAGAAAGCCATGGCCAAAGGGAGCCGTGTCCTGTCCCCAGGTTCAGTTCTATATTCCTTGTTGGAGCAATAGAAGCATTTGGAAAATACTCTTGGGGCACATGGTGTGAGTTTTGGGATGGTTCTGTTCAGGGCCAGGAGCTGGA
>NW_005064938.1:0-798 GCF_000277835.1 Geospiza fortis | reverse complement strand
AAATCATAGAATCATGGAATCGATAAGGTTGGAAGCAACCTCCAAGATCACATTAAAGTAACTAGCTACAAATACTGGAACAAGTTATGATTATAAAATACTCTGGAGCACCATTTTGCTCTGTAATATGCTAAAGCTTTCCATCTTTTAAAACAAATTGTAGCAGTTTTTCTCTGAATCACAATTAATTTGGCAAAGATGTATGCATTTATCAGTGAATTAGGTACTCCTTTGAATAGTGCTGTATAAAAATGAAAGCAGTGATTTCAACTTTTTCAGCCATTGGATATACAGGATAAAAGTTGCTAGTGTGTTCCACATAGTGAATCACTAATCATTTTTGCTGAACATAGATTTGGAACACACCCTTTGGGATTTCTCTTATGGACCCTATATATTTGCTTACATCTGCTATAGTTAATTACACAAGCAAACATAACCATTTAACAAACTGAGAATGTGGCTCTACATGGCACAAACTGTTCCTTTGAATCCTTGATGACATGAGCTTTGAGGTGCAGGATTGAAACCAGAAGTCTTTCCATCAAGTTCAGTGCCTGGAACGGATACTGAAAATGCAAACTCTACGCCAAAGAGCAGCCCAAGTGAATCTTAGAGCTTTGCAGCCAGACTGCTGAATGCAGCACAGATCCTGCTGATTTCAGTAGCTTGGCTTATCACATTTTCCTGAGACTGGTGGAAGCACATTTTCTGCTTATTTTCCAGTCAGGTGTGCTACTGGCACACTCTTCATCAGGTTGTAAAGGCAAGTCCCTTTCTCTTTTTTTTTTTTTTTTT
>NW_005064937.1:660-798 GCF_000277835.1 Geospiza fortis | reverse complement strand
GATGTGCTGCACAGCTCTTTTTTTTTGTGTTTTTCATGTCATTAGAGATTTCACTCCTGACCATCATGTGCTACGACCGCTACGTGTCCATCTGCAAACCCCTGCACTACGGGACCCTCCTGGGCAGCAGAGCTTGTG
>NW_005064937.1:0-316 GCF_000277835.1 Geospiza fortis | reverse complement strand
TGCCTACCTGAAGCCCCCCTCCATCTCCTCCCCATCCCTGGATCTGGCCCTGTCAGTTCTGTACTCAGTGGTGCCTCCAGCCCTGAACCCCCTCATCTACAGCCTGAGGAACCAGGAACTCAAGGCTGCAGTGTGGACACTGATGACTGGATGCTTTCAGGAACATTAAACTGCTGGCTGGTTTCTGCCAATCACTTGTAATAAAAGTAATCTTCAATGCTTCCTGTTAGTTTCATTTTGGAGGTTCTTTATGTCTGTTTTAATTTTTAAATATTGTCTACAAATTGATGCCATTGTTTGTGCCATTTCTCATTTT
>NW_005064936.1:0-798 GCF_000277835.1 Geospiza fortis | reverse complement strand
CTAGCCAGGACAATGCTGAGTGGCCTTGGTCCCAATCTTTTATTCAGTGCACTAGATCGATGGGAGAATATTCTGATATAAAAGATTTAAACCTATCAACTGTAGTCATGCACAAAAACCAAGAATATGAAAGGCAAGAATGGCAAAAACAAAGGCTGTGGTCACTTCAAGGGACTATAGGAGAGGAAATTAGAATAGGATGTCAGATAATTAATTGAACTGCTCATAAGAAAGCAATCCAAATTAGTGTTTCAACCACTCCCACAGACAAACATTGGGAAGTTTGTAGTCGTTCAAGTGAATTAGACTGTTGGTACTATTTTACGTTAGTACAGACTGTTGAGGTGGTTTGTCGTTGGACCCATGATTCTATTGGGCTCCCCTTCAAATGTAAAATAAATGCCACAATTGAGCCTGTTACAACCTATGCCAGCATTCCAGCCCAAACCCAAATCACGCCACCTAGGTTTGAACCCAAAATTTATGAAATTGGCCCATATGTAATAAGGAACACGGGCCAACAGCAATTGTTGTTTAATCCAGAATGGTCTCTCAAGCGTGTTGAATTACTAATGCAAACTAACATCTCTGAAGTCCAACCGGCCTGCTCTTCTTTCCTAGAGACATCCTTTGAGGGTTGGACGACATGGTTGCAAAGGCAAGCATACACCAGGGGCAGAATGGAATATTTGGGACAGGGCTAGGAGTTCTAAACAGAATTGATTCAGAATTATTAATGAATAAATTGACCACTGCAACAAGGGATTTAATAAAATTAAAACAACCCTTACAGTCATC
>NW_005064935.1:0-798 GCF_000277835.1 Geospiza fortis | reverse complement strand
AAGGTTTTGTTCCTTTCAGGAAAGCCAGTATACTCTTTCAAGATCCTCTTTGCTACAGACATGGGCTATTTGAGTGTCCAAGAGAGAAGTGGGGCATAAGGCATTCCGCAAGAGACTCCCAGGAGCTCTGAAAATTATTGATCCCACATGTTCTCAGAACTGCTGGACATGCAGGTTTTCAGCAGCAAGCCAGGAGCAAGGACACAAGCAGCAGGGCGCAGATGTGCTCAGCTCTGGCTTGCAGGAAGAGCAGTGTCTGCCTCAGCATGCCCCCCCCATCCTGTGCTGGCTGGCATCTTCCTTCACAGCAGGCACAGCCAAGGAAGTGGCCCCATCACCAGCTCCTTGTCTGCCACAAAACCTGGCAGCAAAGCCACAGCGATTCTCATCTACTTGACCAGGCCAGGCAGCACATGGGGCTGGCACAAATCCTGCAAAGCTGTCCCCGTTTGGCTGGCAGAAACCTCTAAGAGTGGGCCGGGAGGGACAAGCTGGGTGCCCTCGGATGCTCCCAGTGAGCTACCCCACAGGCCCTGCCTTCCCACAGACCAATCTAAAACCACTTGGCAGGAATTGCTTTCATTGTGCTCCTCAAGCCCCAAACTCGGCATTGCTATACTTCAGTTCCTTTGCTACCAGGTAAACCTGAATACACCAGCCGAGAGCAAAAGAGGGCCACAGAAAAGACCACAAGGTGGGAATTCCCCTCTAAGGAACAGCTGTGAGAGTTGTGCTTGTTTAGCCCGGAGAAGAGCAAGCCCCAAGGAGATCTTTCCATAGCTGTAGGGGCTTCTAAGA
>NW_005064934.1:0-798 GCF_000277835.1 Geospiza fortis | reverse complement strand
GGCTGAAGAGAAGCTCAGCAGGGCCTTCAGACTGTCCCTGCACAGCTCAGCCTGTGCCCAGGGTTAAGTGCTTCTCCTTGCAGTGTGTCTGCATTTCCAGGAGCTGGGGTTTTTTGTCTGATACTTGCAAGTTTGTTTGTTTATTTTTTTATGCTATTAAAAAAAAAAGTGAAAATAAAGCATGGATTCAAGGTGGGTTGTGCAGTTTGCTCCCACAAGCAGAAGGGTTTGTGTTACTCCTTGAATCCCAGAGATTCGAGTCCCAGTCCTGGTCAGAGAAGGTTTTTTCTCACACGTTTTTCCAGCTCTGCCTGTTAAGGGTGGCCCAGGGCAGAGTGAGCCCTCTGGGAGTGCAGAACCTGAGCACAGATCCCAGCCAGGACCCAGTGGCTGCCAACTCTGCTGTCAGCAGCTTTTCTCCTGTTTGTGAATACAAACATGGGCTGCAGCTGCAGAAAATAAAGATCCCCCAAAACTCCCCGTTCAATTTAATAATAAAACACCGGTGGATCCTAACAGATAAAAAACATTTTTTATCGTGGAAGAACTGGTTTGGAATTCTACAGAGGTGTACCCAGTGCAGAAGTTGGAGAAAGGAGGGACCTGGCCTCCCTTTGGCAGCTTAGAAAGTGACTTTATGGCAGAATTATTATGAAAACTCTCTCAGCAACAGCACTGGAATGAGATTTTATGCACTGAACTCTTCTTTATATTTTCCTGAGGTCACAGAGGTTACCTGGGGTCATTTGAGGCCCTGATCAGGGTTATTTTAGGTCATAGGGGTCATTTGAGGTCATG
>NW_005064933.1:0-799 GCF_000277835.1 Geospiza fortis | reverse complement strand
GGAAGTTATGGTAAATAATGTACACATGGTTTTTAATACAAATATAACAGCACCTCTGAGGCAGTCAGTGTGCCTCAACCCAACCTGCCAGACCTACCTTGTCGGGTCAAAGAAAGAATGATATAGGTAAGAAATAATAAACAACCTTGAGAATGAGAGCCAAGGAATCCTGACTCATTCTTCGTCTGCTGGGCTGGGAAAAGAGACTGTAACATATCTCGGGGTCATCCTGACCACAGAGACCCCCGAGACTGAAGGGCAGTCACCCCTTGGAGAAAGTCTTTCTCATCTTCTCAGCTTTGCATCCCTCAGGTGGGAAAAGAAAAGCCTGAGAGACTCAGCTTCCTGGGAAATGGGCTAAGCACCTGGCTATCCTAAAGCAGCAGGAGTCAGACAGCAGCAGCCCTGCATCAGAGTGACACTTCAGACTCAATCTCCAGAAATCACTCACCTTTCCCTCAGCAACAAAGAGGTCCTTGCAGCCAGGAGGAAGAGAGAGATGACCACTGACTCTTATCATGATATCTTGGTGAGACTTGTGGAAGCATGGAGGATTGGTAAGTGAAGAAACAGAAGCTGTTGTGGGAGAAGGGACATTCTGGAGAGTGGAAGTTTGGAGCAGAATAGGCCCTTAGAGCCAAGCCAGATTCTGTCTGTTGAAGCTCTCAGGGTCATGGTGTTGGCAGCTGGGCAGCCTTGGCCCAAAGCTGGTGAGTGGGAGACATGAGGGGACAAAATGGCAGGGAACATGAGGGGGACAAAATGGCAGCGAACGTGAAGGGGACAAAATGGCGGGAAA
>NW_005064932.1:0-799 GCF_000277835.1 Geospiza fortis | reverse complement strand
ACAGCCTGAACCAACCTAGGGCAGAATAAAGGAAATGCTCCCAAATGTACCCCCCAGTCTGCAGTGTTGATGTGAAGTAGGGATTTATTCCTTCCATGCACATCACCATCACTGCACATTGTCTCTTGCTGTCCTTTGAGGCCAAGCCTCATAGCTCATGGGGTAAAGGTGTTTGCAAGCAGCACAGGATCAGCCCAGCTTGATCCCTGCTCTTTAGCAGTGCTGTAAATAGCACTTTTGCTGGAGTTTTGTTTGTATGTTTTATTTTTCTTTGTGGTTTGTTATTTTTAAATATCCTATATGTGCTTGATCTCTTCTCCTTTTAAATAAATAGCAGTGGCACTTGGGAAGTCAAGAGGGAGAACAAACAAAGTTTGTTAGCACTAAAGCCTTTATTTTTGTCATCCTGTCAGCTCTACTACATGGCAGGGGATAAGGTTTGGGTGAAACAGCAGGACTGATCCTACATCAAAATAAGGAACGAGCCCTTCTGCTTAAAACTGTGCTCATATGAATGCAGCCATTGAATGGTAAGTGGATCTTTGAAGCTGAAAGCTTAAAAATAAGATTTCAGGCATTTAAAAATACACACACACACATGAATCTTTCTGAGAATTTGACACTTTATTCCTACTGCATTGTTGGTGACAACTGGATGGCCAACCAAGCGCTCCAAGCGCAAACATCCAAAACAGCAAATCCATAAATAACTGTGTCAAGCAGTGCAGAGAGGACTTGGGAGTTCTCATCTCTGAAAGCATCTCTAGTAGTTTAAAAACAAACAAACAAAAACCCAAAA
>NW_005064931.1:0-799 GCF_000277835.1 Geospiza fortis | reverse complement strand
TAGATGAGAAATCCAAGTGCCAAGACTAGGCTCCACTTTTCCACAACTCCCAGGGTAAGTCATGGAAAGAGTAATGCCTCAAGCAGAGAAGATGAATTTGGGGGCTCTGTGAGAGCCCATGTCTCTTTTGTGGTCATATATGGCACCAAGCCTCCCAGCTTTACTATTTGAATCCACTGGTATGAATCCTCTCCCTTTCCTGAACTGGTAAAATTCTACTTCAGAAAACTGCTTTGGCACTTTTATCTTTTGGCATATTCCTCTTTAAGCATCTGAGTAACTCCAGGCAGGTTGAAAGACACTATGTGTATCCAAAGGCAGTGGCATACTTCAATGTTTGGAAAAAATAAATGGGGAAAGTTCTTCTGCCTTCTAAGCTTAAACATGATGACTGGTTTTTTGCTTCACTTTGATTTGGGGTTTTTTGTAGTAGATATCAAGCAGTTAAAATAAAGATGTTATTTCCATTTCAACATATTCCTCATTATTGCTTTAAAAAAACCTTGTCCTTTTCCTTGTGAAACATATGCTTAGCTCCACTGGTTCTGGAGAATGTGTAAATGATACTCACCTTGGGAGAAAAGAACTTGACCTTGAAATCAGATACCCTTTCCAGAACAACCATGTGCTTTCTGGCTCTGGAACACTGCATTGCATCATGCTTAGCAGAAGAATTGTTATAAAGGTGATGGTTAGCAAATCTAAAACACTGTGAAAAATGCCCTTTGGTGGGGAGGAGGACTTGTCTAATTTTTAACATCAGATGCCACACATGTGGTAAAAATCCAGATGGAAAAGA
>NW_005064930.1:0-799 GCF_000277835.1 Geospiza fortis | reverse complement strand
ATACCTGACTTACTAGGCACCAAATTAATTTTCCATTGCCTTAATGTATCTGCTTTAAAATGATGACAGTCAACTCATAGTAAGAACACTAAAAAAAGAGCATCCTCAAACACAGGTGAGAAGTGCTTGAAAGGAAGGAAACCTTGCATTTTCGGCTAGTGGAGGATTAGGTGTGGAAATAGTCAATTACTTTCTGTTGAAATTGTGTTTTACCTTTAAAGATAAAACAGCTGTTCTTGAAAGTGTATGTAGGCTTGGGATACAATATATGTGCACTTGAGAAATAACAACTCCATTAAATCTATCTTTCAATAGAAAAAAGAAATCTCTTGTAAATATAGCATACGATCTAATTTATTTTGACAAAAATAAGTTCTATGTTCAGTAAAAACTAATATGAATTAGCTAAAAATACTGGCTTTTTTAGTTCATTGCTATTTTGTCCACAAATTTCATGGGAATATTTATATAAGGATGCAGAGGAACAAGAGAATGAGAGAAATAAACAGAACTTTCATGTAAATTTTTCTATAAAACATACCTTAGAGGTTTTAGAATAAAACTAAACAGAGTGTCTTTTTCCTATTTAAATACCTGTTTTTTATTGTATTAAAATCTTATATCTATTATGAACACTGTGTCTTTAATAGACTGGTTTCTGTAGACTCTTCTGTACTCATTTAATTTCAGATAAACACCACTATGACAAGGATAACATTGTATATAAAATCGAAGGCTTTGCAGCAGTGAAGGCAACGTTTTGGAGAAGATGTTTCAAAGCACAGCCTTGTTATGAAGT
>NW_005064929.1:0-799 GCF_000277835.1 Geospiza fortis | reverse complement strand
GTTTTTCAGGAAGTGAAAAGAAAACACATTTGTAACATCACATCTATTATTGTGGGTAGTAAATAATTTTATTTAAATGTCCTTCCTCAGAACTACTTTTTCCCTGTTTATCTACAAAGTGTCCGAGCTCCAGGCACAGGAGTGCCTGAACTGACATGGAAATGTTCTCTCTATTCACTGTATTTATTTTCTGTTTAAACCAGAATTTGTTTTCAGACACTAAAACATACTGAAGACTTTCCCTGATTTATTTGGATATATTTCATAGTTAGTGACATTAAATAGGAGGAAGTTTTGGAGATATCAACACTTTAAGTTTACCTTTTAATACTTAGGAAAAAATGATTAATTATTTTCCCATCCTTCCTAATGAGGATGAAGATGTACAAACTTGAATATCTATCAGAATAGGAAAATAATCTGCTAGTTCTACAACAGTCTAGAGATTGATTTTCACTTCATATAATGGATTTTCTGCACAATTTTGAGTCTGTCATCTACTTATGGACTCTGTTCCTGTCTCTGAAATCAACCCCTAAGCCAAGCACAGCTCTTAACTGAAAAAAGTGCTATCAACCACAGCTGCATCACAAAATACACAGTATAAAATCAGGGGTTGTAGCACTCTTAACTTCCCAAACCTTCTCTTAAATCAATGACTGAGTGGTTGGAAAAGCTGCTGCCAGAGTGCATACATACAATAGTGTGTATATGCAATTTCAAGCAAACTAATTCACTGTTCAAAGCAGAAATCTTCTGTCCCTTCCAAGATAAAAGCAGATGAGAATGTGCAATTATT
>NW_005064928.1:0-799 GCF_000277835.1 Geospiza fortis | reverse complement strand
AACAGAAAGAGAAGCTGTTCTTTTGTCACAGACATTCTTGATTTCACCTGTGAAGGCTAATGCATAATCAGGTCCTAGATTTCAAAAGAAATGAACATATTCAAAAGAAAAAACAATTGTTCATGGAGAAAAATGGTTTTATGACTTTAGGAGTGATATTTTCCTTATTAATGCAAATCAACAATGATGACACTCGAATCACACCTGTCACTACAGTAAAATAGGTTGCATGA
This sequence comes from Geospiza fortis, assembly GCF_000277835.1. NCBI lineage: Eukaryota > Metazoa > Chordata > Aves > Passeriformes > Thraupidae > Geospiza > Geospiza fortis. The sequence goes on along the minus strand of NW_005064928.1, from coordinate 566 downwards.
AATCTATTATTTCTCTCATGTTGTCATTAATGAATGCACTGCAATGGTTTACTGTGTGTTCCTTCTTTACCCCCGGAAAAAACTCTTTTGTCCACTTAACTTGTACAGATGTCAAACAAGCTGTTAGTCTATATTTAATAAAGTAACCATTTGCTTAAACATATTAACTGTGAAGAAAATGCTGAAACTACTTAACTGGTCTACCTTAGAATGGAAAAAAAGCCCGAATATCTCTGATATGCTGACACTAGAAATAGATAATTTAGAATTTAAGGAAATTTCAAACTTCAAGAGATTTGAGAAAATAATTTTTTCAGTTAATGAGTGTCATGAGTAACCCAAAGTGTTATTTGTTCCATATCTACCTCTACCACCACAAAAAATTGTTACTGCCTTTTTAAGACCCTCTGCCATGGCCAGAACCAGAATCTGAGAATGAGGGACATTGCCAGAGTCCCTTTTAAAGTTGGATCCTGGAAGATCAGGGAGTTCTCTCTGTTCTGGCAGTTTTTGGAAGGCCAAGGTTCTGTTTGTATTTAATTTCTCCTTATTGATGGAAAGGGATT
>NW_005064927.1:0-799 GCF_000277835.1 Geospiza fortis | reverse complement strand
TCACACTGCTCCACAATCAAGTATTTTCATCATCAGCCTTGCTAAGACAGCTTTTTCATCAGATGATTCTAGACAGTCTGCCACATCTTTTGAGACCTAAAGGACTGAAACTGTCTGGTCCCTTCATGCTTCAGTTCCCTCAACACTAAGATACCATAACCTTTCACTACCTCTGTGTAGAATGCCACCTTCAGCATGTTCCCATCCGGCACAATGTGTTTTGTGCAGTCTCATGGTGAGGATCAAAAAATTAAACCAAGGTAAAGCTGCCAAAACCAAAAGTTAGTGAGGGTAACTAACTGGGTAAGTAAGGATAACATCTGGCTAAATTACTCCAATTCAGCTCCCTACAGCTGCACAGATGTGCCCACCACAGAAGAGGACAGAGGAGGCAGACTTCAACACTTAAGTTTCTTCACGGCTTAAGCTTATCCAGATGCCACTCTTTGCTTTCCTCCGGGCCTGAGAAACAGAAGGGATAAAGCTAGTCACTGTTTTTTGTCTAATAATCTGGTATCATTAATAAAAATCACTGCAGAGGTGATGCAGCAGGGAGGTAAGAAAAGGGAGCAAGTCTAATGAGAGAGAAGTGCACTGTTGTTAACACAAGGTCTGGACTGCTCATGGCAGGAGAACAGGACTACCTACAACAGCCTCAAGTATTCATGGAATTTCAGAATTATTTGTTCACGGTCATAAAATGGGTAGCAAAAGTAAGCATGGAGAGTTCTGATCCCTCTTCCATCTTAACCACTTCATTATTCCCTTACAAGAATCTGATGACCCTCAGAAAAAAAAA
>NW_005064926.1:0-799 GCF_000277835.1 Geospiza fortis | reverse complement strand
TGTCTTTTATTAAGATTACACTTTGAGCTATGACTACTTGATATTTATTCTGTCATCTTCAAAAGAAGTTTTGCACAAAGTCTTCACTGTTCTTAAATGTCAGTTGTTGCAAGTTTAGCAAATAATTTAAATGTCCATCTGTTCCTCTTAACTATCCTATTAAACTATTTCTGCTCTTCAGTTTCCTCCATAAGCTGCTGTTTTATGCATTCCTCCTAGTTTTGCAGACATGGGAGGATGTGATGGTGAAGTCACCTGATGTATTTCCTCATTCCTCCCACTCTAGTTATGTTCTTTGTTTTCACTCTCTTCAAAACTCGGATGGGATGATTCTGTTACTTCATTACATCTCTTAACCTAACCCAATTACACACATAATGATCAAGATCTTCTACTTTTAGTGTAGGGTCTCAGATTAAGTCCTTCCTCATCTCCAGAGGTTCTGGATCACTGAAACTTTGGTCTGATGATAGAAGTTGGGAGATATTTATGAATCCTGTGACATTTTTATATCATTATTCAGATATGAAGAAAGGGGACAAGTAAATACAAGAGAAGGTCAGGCAAGGTAAGGCAAGGAAAAGGATGGGAGATTTTTTTCTAACATAATAAATACCTGATAAGAAACTGCTTTCTCTCTATTTGCTCTTTAACTTGGTGTTAAAGAGCAAATAGAGAGAAAGAAAGCTAAGAATCTGTTCTTTTCCAGAACCCATGTTGGTTTGCAGCTTTTTATCCTAGACCATGTAATATTTTTAGAAATAGTTAGTTCATGGAGACTGACAGTACTATAAAAGTA
>NW_005064925.1:0-799 GCF_000277835.1 Geospiza fortis | reverse complement strand
CTCTTTTTATACCCAAATAAAAAATACCCAAGCCACAGCCAAAACATACAGATTTGGGCAGATTCAGCAGAATTTCAGGATGGGGGCAGGGGTAGGCAAGAAAGGGAGCATGGCTCACAGTTCCAGAGAATTTGGGAACTGGCAGCTGGATCCTGTCAGGGATAGGAAATGATGGGAGTAGAACTCACAGGACATCTTGATCTCTGCAGACATAGACAAAGCACTTGTCCCCAGATTGCCCTTTTTATCCCCAAACGGGGCTCAGCCACAGCCAAACCATGCAGATTTGGGCAGATTCAGCAAAATTTCAGGATGCAAAGTGGGGGGGAGGAGCCAGGGGGGCATGATCCACAGTTCCAAAGAATTTGGGAACTGGCAGCTGGGTCGATCCTGTCACTGATAGGATGTGACAGAGTGGAAAGCGAAAGAATTGCTGCTCCCACGGCGCTCTCTGAGTCCATTGAAAAGAATGAGGGATTTGTCTTCGCAAACAAACTGTGGGTCTGCTGATGAACAGAAATGGATACTAAGAGATAAAAGAAACAATGGGAAGAACCATACACTCCATAGGAATTTCATTGACACAAGGAAAAGAAATAGGGGGGTATGCATTGGAAGGGGGTCTTTATTCGGTGATTCAGGAAGACTGTGCCTCTCAAGCACCCCAGACAATGGGGAAAGAGAGAGGGAAATGCAGCACGGAAATCAGGATAAAAAAAAGGCTGCGTCCTCCAAGAATTTGGCAGACCCCAGGGGAAATGCCCTTTATCTGAATAAAATTACAGCACTCCTCTGTCTC
>NW_005064924.1:0-799 GCF_000277835.1 Geospiza fortis | reverse complement strand
TGTGTGTCCTGCACAATGATGCTGCATAACACACAGACAGCATACGCACACTTGGAACACTTCGGCACGTACAGCTGAAACAAAGGCATTTCCAGCAAATTCAGTAAAGTAGGCCCAGTGCACATTAGTTTAGCTGTATTTTGAATAGGCCATGAGGCAAATACTTTTTTCTGCTAAGAATGAACTTTAATACTCAGAAAGGTGCAACCTTACTTATAAGTTTCAAGTATTGCATTACATTGGCTTGCCCTCCTAGCATTACCAGTCTGAAGTATTAAGACCTTCCAGAGTTTTAAGGCATGTTATAATAACAGAAGTGACCCACCCTGAGATTTAATAACTCTCAGCCTAAATGCCAAAAGGAAAACAGTAACTCCATGCTGTAAGCACTTTTCCTACTCTTTATCCTTAAAAAAGCTCTGGATTTATTTGATGGCTGACATGACAATCATTGTTTGATTTTTCTGAAAGAAAAATACCATAAATAAAGTTTTACATTCAGTAAAACATAAGAATCACCTTATAAACATCATTTGAATCCCAAAGAAGTTTCCTGTTTCTTGACATTACAGACAAAAAAGTGACTGCATTGGGAATGCCCTTGAGAGCACATAAAAAACTGGCAACTTCTGAAATGAAGTGTGAAATATTTTAAGAAAACAGATGTGTCTTTTTCTGATCCACTGAATGACAATGGAATATCATCAAGCTGTAGGCTGATAATTAGCTTAGCATAGACTTATATTTTAAGAGATACATAAACAGGTGAGTTGAAGAGCAAAACCACGCATGCTGAGCC
>NW_005064923.1:0-799 GCF_000277835.1 Geospiza fortis | reverse complement strand
TGCAATTGTTTGGATTCTGGCATCCTTTCACTAACTGTTAAGCCAGTCCATTAAGTAAAATCAAAATAGTGAAGGAATAAAAAATACCACTCTATATGGGAAGGGTTAAAGGAATCTATCACTGATTGTCACTCAGAAGTACAAAGATGTGCATGACTGAAACCTAATTTTAGACGCTGAAAAACAGTTACACTTCTAAAAACATAAGCTGCAGCTGCACTTGTTATTCCAAGTAGCTCTGCTAAAGTTTTCTCATGGGTCTGTCTATTCACGTTGCATTTCTGGCAAGACTGAAATGGTAGCATTCTCTCAGACACTGCAGCACACCATTTCCTAGAGTGTCGGCACTATAGACTAAGTAAAAGAACAGGGAGAAAAAAATCCCCATAGTTTTGTGGAGTTACAGCCTTGGATGGTCTCTCAGATGAACTTGACTGCCCAGGACTCTGCCTGCATGTGGACAATGCCGGGTCCCTTCTCAAGAGCTTTGAGCTTGAGCATAAACGTACAGGCCTCTAATGCCCTGCATGGAGATACAGAGCATGTACTCAAGTTGCCTGGTCCCTTCATATAATTTCTGGCATTCCAGTGGCCCCCCAACAGCAACTGCAACCTTCTCAAAACCCCAGACTGGGTGCCCTGAAAATTCTTCTTTCCTTCTATAGAGACTGCAGATAGAGATACTCAAAGGGAGACACAAACTGTCCTCAAAGGAGGATCACAAACTGCTTCCTGAAGAGGTGCATGCAATACATAGATTACAGAACAACTACTAAAACCTTCTTCCATTTCTCCTTGG
>NW_005064922.1:0-799 GCF_000277835.1 Geospiza fortis | reverse complement strand
AATTTTTATGTGTGTGTGGTTTTTGTGGGTTATGGGGGTTTTGGTGAGGTTTTCTGAGGTTTTTTTTTAAAGATGCCTTTGACTACTTCTTTGAAGTTAATAAATGGAGCATAAATTGAGTACTTACTTGAAGGTTATAAAATTGGACAACTTTTTTGAGATTCTTAGGTTAATATCCTTTAATATACTTCAAATACAGGAATGGCCCTTTGCTGTATTGATTTCCAAGTGTACGTGGCAAAGAGGTTTTAGTTGTTTTGGTTCTCTCAGCATTTCTGTGTGACCAACAGTCATCCTTAGGAAGCCTGACTGTGAGGAGGAAGGGGAGGGAGAATTGTTTGGCCTCATGCCTGTGACTTGCATTCAATAGGGAGAAATGGAAGGATCAGCCAAGTACCTGGAACTGTTGCACATGGCAGAAGATCACTTCCAGCAATCTGTTGCAGTGCCAGAAAGGTGAGAGCTACTTGAAATTCATGAGTGTCATATACCCTACAAATCCTGTAAGTGACCTTTGAAATCCTTGTTACAAACACCTGAACCCTTTAAAGTTTCATTGAAAAGCAGTTCCAGTGAATAATGGATACAGGGTCATCTGTCTTCTTTGCTCAAGGGGCTGGCTGTGGATTTCTCTGGATGATCAAATCCAGTAAATAAATCACTACAGAAATATCTGAGGCTTTGCCAGCTCATAATATCTCGACTGTTAGGTTTTGAGTTTCCAGTCTGTGCTGTTTGGGATCAGGTAATCTTAATATTTACCAAGGCAAGATAAATGTAAATAAAAAGAGCCATGACC
>NW_005064921.1:0-799 GCF_000277835.1 Geospiza fortis | reverse complement strand
GACAGTAAGAAAGCATCAAATATGAAACAAGATGTCAAGTATCTAGAAAAGTTGAGTCTGAGGTGGCTTCTCCCTAGCCCCTGAGTTTCTCTGTATTTTGATGGCTTTCATCCTTCCTCGTATTTTTCCCATGGAGAAACACCTGAAATGTCTTTTACATTCTTCCTCTCACTACAGGTTCTGTTTTCTCTGCATCTTCTATAGCTTTAGTATTCCCATGTTCCCAAAGACATCATCATGGTGTCTTTTCGTGATTAATCTTGCTGCCCTACATCCTTCTGCTTTGAACCCTTCCATAGTAGTTTGCATCCCTGGAAAAATCTTTCAGGAGTGCTAAATTTAAGCAAGATTTTTTGATATCCATTTTCTGTAACCAAATGCATTAGAGGAAGTTCATTTGCTGCATTGGAAGAAATACTCCTTACAGTCTAAATATAAATACTGGTTTTTTTTCCTAATTGGAGATATAATTCAGAATAAAGGGTTATTACTTTTCATAAATGAGTATGTATTTTAAACTCTAATGATTAATCATGAAGCTGATATGGTCTGAATTTTCATATCTTAATAGGTCATTATACTACTGGTTTTATTCTGTTGATTGTTCTGGATGTTCTTATTTCTCACCTGTGTCTGTTCAAAAAATCCATGCCTGTCATTACAGGTTGCAGTTTATGAAACCAGACTTATGAAATGTATAAATCCTGTTTGTTAAAAAGTCAGAGTTTGCTGTATCAGAGACTTAAAACCACTACCCACAATTAAAGGGTTGAGAATCTGAGAGGTATAGCAGAATTTT
>NW_005064920.1:0-800 GCF_000277835.1 Geospiza fortis | reverse complement strand
ATCCCAAAATGCCCGAAATCCACCCCAAAATCCACCGAAATCCATCTCAAAATCCGTCTTAAAATCCATTCAAAAATCCCTGGAATCTAGCCCAAAATCTATCCCAAAATGCCCGAAATCCACCCCAAAACCCCTGAAATCTGGCCCAAAATCTATCCCAAAATGCCCGAAATCCACCCCAAAATCCACCGAAATCCATCTCAAAATCTGTCTTAAACTTCACCCCAAAATCTCTGAAATCTATCCCAAAATGCCCGAAATCCACCCCAAAATCCACCGAAATCCATCTCAAAATCTGTCTTAAACTTCACCCCAAAATCTCTGAAATCTATCCCAAAATGCCTGAAACCCGCCCCAAACTCCACCCTAAAATCCATCCTAAAATCCCTGAAATCCATCCCAAGCTCCATCCCAAAATGCCAGAAATCCACCCCAAAATCCGTCTCAAAATCCATCTTAAACTTCACCCCAAAATCTCTGAAATCTATCCCAAAATCTATCCCAAAATGCCTGAAATCCACCCCAAAATCCATCCTAAAATCCATCCCAGAATCCCCCCAAAAATCCCCAAAATCCGCCCCAAAATTCATCCCAAAAATCACCAAAGTCTGCCCCCAAACCCATCACAAACTCCACCCTAAAATCCATTCTGAAATCCCTGAAATCTACCCCAAAATGCATCCCCAAATCCCTGAAATCCACCCCAAAATCCACCCCAAAACCTGTCCTGAAAATCTCCAAAACCCACCCCAAAATCCACTCTAAAAATCTCCAAAATCCACCCCAAATTCCCCCAAATC
>NW_005064919.1:0-800 GCF_000277835.1 Geospiza fortis | reverse complement strand
CCCACAGCCCCTCCCAACAAGAGTGGGTGGGATCCTTTCTCAGGTGTAAACCTTGGGAAGGACCTTTGCTAACCAGCCCCTGTCTTTCCTTTCCTCAGTCAAACACTCAGATGCAGATAAACACGGTGAGGATGCTGATAGAGAAGGCTGCTCTGGAGCTGCAGGAAAAGCTCACATCCCATCCCCTGGAGAGCAAGTTCCCTGACAAGGAGCTGTGCCAGAGCCTTGTCAAGTGAGTAGGGACTCCCATCTCCAGGTGCCCCGTGGGGAGCACCCAGCCACGTCCCCTTCTCCTGAGAGCTCCCTGTGTCTGCAGAGCTGGGAACAGCCTGGACTCCAGAAAGGCTCTGCTCCTGGTGGCTGTGACACACTGCATGTCAGCAGTGCAGTGTCCTCCCTTCCCCAGCACCACGCTGAGCTTTGGCCTGCTCAGCTCCCCACAGCTGTGGGGCTCTGTCCCTAGAGCTGGGGGACCTAGTGCAGACCTTCAAGCCCTTCCAGACAGCGTAGATTCTGTCCCTGCTGCCTAGCTCTGAAAGAAACAACTCCCAGCTGGTGTCTTGGTTCCAACTAACAGAGCACACTAAACAAAAGGAGAAGGGAGCTGCATGTGTCAGCAAACCCTTTAAAACCCAAAATCAGACGGCTTGAACCCTGGTGGGGTGGCAGGGCTTATCTAGGTAACTTGGTCCATCTCTTTGCACCATCATGATGCAGCACAAGCACGGGAGCTTCAGTTCAGGAAGAAGATGCCTGCAGAACAGATTGTGTGATCTGGTTGCAGAGCAATGAAGATTTCC
>NW_005064918.1:0-800 GCF_000277835.1 Geospiza fortis | reverse complement strand
TCCCAGTCCATCCCAGTTGCTCCCAGTAACATTTTTAACCCATTCCCAGTTTGACCCCGCCGGCCCCCAGGTGCTGTCCCAGTGCTCCCAGTTTAACCAGTTTAACCCTTGCAGTCCCAGGTGCTGTCCCAGTTTGACCCTTCTCAGTTTAACCAGTTTAACCCATTCCAGTCCCTGGCACTGTCCCAGTTTAACCCAGTTTGACCCTTTCGGTCCCAGTTGCTCTCCCAGTTTGACCCCAGGTGCTGTCCCAGTGCTCCCAGTTTAACCCTTCCCAGTGCTCCCAGTTTAACCCATTCCAGTCCCAGTTTAACCAGTTTAACCCATTCCAGTCCCTGGCACTGTCCCAGTTTAACCAGTTTGACCCTTTCGGTCCCAGTTGCTCTCCCAGTTTGACCCCAGGTGCTGTCCCAGTGCTCCCAGTTTAACCCTTCCCAGTGCTCCCAGTTTAACCCATTCCAGTCCCAGTTTAACCAGTTTAACCCATTCCAGTCCCAGTTGCTGTCCCAGTTTAACCCATTCCAGTCCCAGTTTAACCAGTTTAACCCTTCCAGTCCCAGTTTAACCCATTCCAGTCCCAGTTGCTGTCCCAGTTTAACCCATTCCAGTCCCAGTTTAACCAGTTTAACCCATTCCAGTCCCAGTTACTGTCCCAGTTTAACCCATTCCAGTCCCAGTGCTCCCAGTTTGACCCAGTATCCGTTTGTATTTTGGGTATTCAACACCTGTACAGATCAACGGGCTCTGGGATCACCTGGAAACTGCAGTGAGTGCCCCAGGTGTGCCCAGGTGTGTAATGG
>NW_005064917.1:0-800 GCF_000277835.1 Geospiza fortis | reverse complement strand
AAAATACTTGATTGTGGAGCAGTGTGATTTGTTTTGAGTGAAGCTGGCAATTGCTGAGCAGGGATGGTATTGCTGTGCTCCACAGGAGCTCTGTTAAGATGCTGTTGTACTGTTTTGGGAAAGTGCTGTTCTGCCTCTGCAGGCATAAGGGATGAAACCTGATGGTAGATTCTGCTTTTCAGATCTCTCCTACAGCTTTCCTGATCAGACTTTCTATGTATCTTTGGGATAGCTGTCTGCTTATGACCTGTGCTATCTTTAGATGCAGCAGGGCTTTTAAAATGCAAGCTTCTCAGGATTTCTCCTAATGGAAAATAAGTGTATCTCTTCTCCTGGTTTGTAGTCATTTGTCTTCAACATAGAAGGAAGCACTAATTTCTTTCGTGTGAATCAACATGTTGTTGCTTTTAATCAAATGCAGCTCAGAATGGCAATTAAAGCAAAGGATAACCAGGCATGTAATGTAATTTCACTGCTCCATTGGCTTTCTTGGGAATTGCAAAGGTCTAGGACAATTGTAACCAAAATAACTTGTGTCACAACCCCCTGAGAATGACCTGTTAGACCTGCTGTACTACTATGCTAAGTGCTGATCCAGATATGCCCCTGTTAAGGCTGCATGTGCTGAATTGAGAGTTATTGAAAAGGTTAAACAACCTTTTCCATGGTATTAATTCTGCAAAAATAACTTCTTTTGCTGTTGGATATCTCACTAAGATACTTGCTATAGATGCCTCTCTGAGGTCTTCAGTCCTGTATTGCTGGTAACCTGTAAACTCTTTGAGGAAATAACAGTGAAA
>NW_005064916.1:0-800 GCF_000277835.1 Geospiza fortis | reverse complement strand
CTCTTTCCCAAAACCACACTAAAAGCAACCTTAAAAATTCAAATACGCAGTCAGTTTCTTAAACTTATCTGAGGACTGTGTAAACTTTCACCATGATATCACCATGACATCTTCTGCCCTAGAGAAGTTATATTTTTGTCATTTTACACCTAGAGGAGTAAGAAAGAGATAAGATGATATGTACAGAACTCAGATCTCACCAGCATCAATGGCAAGAATGAGTCCAAGCACATGTAAATATTAGGCTCTTGATATTGCTTTTTCAGTGTGTTTCTCTAACTATTAATAAAGAACTTAACGTGACTGGGAATTCAAATTTTAAACAATCAGAAGATTTATAGGAAACTGTTATTTAGAAAATTCAGTTGTTCTTGCAGTTTTAAAGAGCAACAAGAGGGGTTTTTTAGGCAAAATAGAGGCATGTAAAACACAGACATTCTCACAATGTTAGTGTACATTCCCTCAAAAGGTTGTATCAAGAGACTGGTTTTCTGCTTGTCTTGAACATTATTGTAGGATGATGAGATCCACCAATGTCCATTGGCCAGAACAGGACTGAATCTTGAACTAAACACTGGCTATTGCACAACTAAATTTGGATGAGGTGAAAACAGCCCCTAATAGCAACAGGAGCTTCCAAATGAAGTTTCACCAGGTGTCTTCACTTTCTTTCAGATTCATAAGAAACTTCAAGATACAGAAGAATCACAGACTGATAGAATGGGTTTGGTTGGAAGGGTCCTTAAAGCCCATAAAGTTCCAAACCTCTGTTGTGGGCAAGGACATTTTCCACTATCCCA
>NW_005064915.1:0-800 GCF_000277835.1 Geospiza fortis | reverse complement strand
GGCATAATAAACTGTATAAAGCATCCCTGCTAGAAGCGGCTCTGGTGAACGAGGGGGGATTTGATGCGCTAGAGGTCGGATCCAGGTTCACTCAGTGCCGATCCCGGGCTCGATGCTGTCTCTTTGGCTGTGGTGGTTTTGAGGACCGTATTTTGGTCGTGGAAAAAGAGAAATAAATCTTTTCACAATTTTGATAATTTGGCTTTCGATTGATCATTCAAAACACACCAGAAATCCAGTGAAACAATCACCTCTGGTAAACAATCTCTAACCACATTCCACCTGTGAGCACAACATAGGAGAAGCAAATGAGATAAGAATTGTTTTACCTTTGTTCTCTGAGGCTTCTCAGCTTCCCAGGAGAAAAACCCTAGGTGAATGGATTTTTCAGAGAATGTGAATGTGACATAGTTCCACAGAGGTGTCTTTATTAGCAGCTTCTGTAAAGGGTGACAGTGACAGCTCTTCTGCTGAACAGTGCAGAAATAGGGGTTTATACAGGGTATAGGGGTTTTGGGAAACAGTCCAATAGTAAGGGTCGAGGCAAATATGACCTATGTTCTTACACAGATAAATAACAAGGGTCTGAAGGTGGAAGAGGGGTTTCTTTGGTCCAGTCATCATGACTAGGCATTTCTTATCTTAGGCAAGTGACCGCCAGGGAGGCCTTGCAGGCCCTGTGGATGCTACAGACCATTGATTGGTCATTAACGATTCAGGTACTCTCCGGTGTGGGTGGAAATCTCGGAAAACCTGCAAAGCCAACACTTGGCGCAAATAACAGGGCCTGATGGGCAGAT
>NW_005064914.1:0-800 GCF_000277835.1 Geospiza fortis | reverse complement strand
AAAAAAAAAAAGAAGGAAGTTTGTATTCCCAAATGTTCCTCTTGTTTTTTTAACCAGAGAAGTGGAAGTGGTTTTCTGATACAAAGGAATGAAGATTTTCTGCTAAGCAGAAATATACTACAGCCACTTTGTGTCTGACAGTATATTGTGGCATATTTGACAGTGTTGGAAGCCAAGGAATTTGACTTATATTTAATGCACAGCTTGCTTCTCTCAAAATACAGTTTGTTTCTGTCAACCTTACGCAGGAGGTGTTAAATGAAACAGGTGAGTTCCAGCAGATGGTACCCTGACTGTGATGGCATGCAGAAGATACCTGTTCCTGTCCCACAAGTCTCAGGGCAGCTGTTTCTTAACCTGTGTTTTTGAGCAGTTGTGTTGTTTACTGTCCTCCAGAAGATTTGGGGCTTTTTCAGGCCCATATGAATGAATGTGAGATACTCTGGGTATGTTAGTGTCTCTCTGAATTACACTTTTGAGGTCTTTTCAGTCACTGATGTCTGAAATAATGGATCTGTAAGGAGACTGCCCTCTGTGACACCTGTGAGTCTCAGTTGGAGGTGCATCATTGTTCTCTGTTAGTTAGAAATGGGGAAGGATGGGAGAGAAAATGAGGTGAAATGGAATTGAAATAGATTATTTTTGCTTTTTCTCCATCTTAATGAAGTTGGATTTTGAAATACAGCCATGACCATGGTGCCTGCCTACGAAGTTCTTGCTAACATACAGTTGTATGACTGTAGAAAAGAGCCATAAAAGTGTGCTGAAGATTGACAGTTAGAGACTCAATGCTTTTCAGA
>NW_005064913.1:0-800 GCF_000277835.1 Geospiza fortis | reverse complement strand
CTTTTCTGGCCTGAAAGAGCTGGGTGGTTATACAGGAAATGCATCAACATTCCTGACAGCAGATGAACAAAGAGGGGGAAGATGCAGCAGGACTGGGACTGATGCACTCCCTGTGTTTGATTAGCTGTTCAATATTTAGGATACTGGATTACCCTCTGAAGGGTAATGCACTGGCTGCATCCCCACTAAGGAGAACAGGCACCAATTTATCCATCCCTGCTATGTATATGCTGGGAGTTGAAATAAACTGCCTTTGAGGTTGTGGATGAAACTAAGCCTGTTGTGGCCCAGTTGTGCCTGTGGTGACGTTCCTGTCACCAGTGTCCTCCGGAAGACACTTGCATACATTGCTGGGGAAGACTGTATAAACTTTGAAAAGAACACTGGAGAGGAGATCTGCTGGTAAATATAGTGCCAAAAGAAGGCATGACCTTGCTGCAGACACATCTCCTCATTTCCATGCCTTGGTACCCTTTCTTGCACAGACTCATCTCTCCCTGCGTGACACAGACTCTGCTCCATCACTGCTGCTTTCTGACGTTTTGGGGAATGGCCTCAAAACCAAAATTCTCTACTTAAGTTTAGACACCAAAAAGCTGTAGCTGATTCATGATTGTAGGTGCACACTCCATGAGAAGGAGAGGCACCTCCAGGAAACTGTGGTTAATTTGGGAGTTTCATTCTTCTCTTTCTTGACTGTTGGGATATTAAGGCAATTACACCCCTAATTTACCAGCTGCTCTTGGTGTGCTAATTGTAATGAGGATGACTCAGGCAGTGTAAGATTGAAGGTGTTATCA
>NW_005064912.1:0-800 GCF_000277835.1 Geospiza fortis | reverse complement strand
TTTTGGGGTCCTGATTTGGGGATTTTGGGATATTTTGGAGTCCCATTCTTGTGGGGTTTGGGGTCACAATTTATGGGATTTTGGGGTCCTGATTTGGAGATATTGGGGTTCCATTTTTGTGGGGCTTTGGGTCAAATTTAGGGGATTTTTTTGGGACATGATTTGCGGATTTTGGGGTCTCGTTTCGGGGATTTTGGGGTCCTGATTTGGAGGTTTTGGGGTCACATTTAGGGGATTTTTGGGGTTCATGTTTGGGGGTTTTTGGGTTCTGATTTTAGGGTTTTGAGGTCCCATTCTTGTGGGGTTTTGGGTCAAATTTAGGGGATTTTTTCGGTCATGATTTGGGGGTTTGGGGTCCCATTTAGGGGATTTTGGGGTCCTGTTCTTGTGGGATTTGGGGCCCCATTTAGGGGATTTTTGGGGTTTTGATTTGGGGATTTTGGGGTCACAAATTTGGGGGTTTTGGGGTCGCATTTAGGGGATTTGGGGGTCCCATTCTTGTGAGGTTTGGGGTCTGAATTTTGGGGTTTTGGGGTCACAATTTGGGGTTTTGGGGTCCCAATTTAGGGGATTTGAGGTCTGAATTTGGAGATTTTTGGGGTCCCCTTTCCCAGAATTTTCGGGTCCCAGTTTGGGGGTTTTGGGGTCCTGATTTAGGGGATTTTTGTGGTCACATTTCGGGGATTTTGGGGTGCCGACTTTTAGGGGTTTTGGGGTTTCTCATTTTTAGGGGGGACTTTGGGCTTTCTCATGGGAGTTTTTGGGGTTTCTCCCGGGGTTTTTTGGCATTTTTAGGGTTT
>NW_005064911.1:0-800 GCF_000277835.1 Geospiza fortis | reverse complement strand
TTTTTCTTCCTGTCTTAAACATGTTAATCTTTTATAAGAATAATAATAATAACGAAAAATGGAGATGTAATCAAAAGCAGTCATTACCACATGCCATAGTGGTGGAATAAAAACTGACCAGTCCTTGCTACCCCTATTTTATTTCTTCCAAGGCCCTCACAAGCAGGGAAAGCCCATATATTGAAGATTTCCCTAGTATACTAGGATGTAGTGTACTAGGAAAATCCTGTTGCCACATGTGTGAGATGCAGTCTTCTCTATCTGCCCATGCTATGAAATCTGCCACCCGTGTGTCTTATCCTACTACTGAAGTACTCTGGTGTCACTTTTCTAGCCTGTATGAAAGCAGCCTTGTCCCACTTACATCAGTTCTGAATATTGCTTGAAAAAGCGTTTCCCAGAGCCTGTGGCTTTGATCATATCATCTGGCTTCACATCTTTTGTTGGTTCCTTCTTCTCTGTTGTACCCAGTATTGAAACTCTTGGTAAGATATCCTAACATTATCTGTCCTCTTCCATTTATTACCAAAATTTTTGGTTTCTTGTCTCCATAATGCCATCCTAAGTCACCTCGTCGTTACACTTTCAGACAGTAATCTTTGTGCTTTGTTTTGCACCCTTTGTTTTTTACATCCTTTTGTTTTACATCCTTTTCACCTGGGAAGAGCTAATGCTGTTTAAATAAATTCAGTGTGCTCCATTGTTCTTTTAATTTACCTAGTATCAACAGGCAATCTTGCAAAATGAGTATTAGTAACATTTCAATTAAGACCTAGGAAAAGATCTTTTCAGAGGGACCT
>NW_005064910.1:0-800 GCF_000277835.1 Geospiza fortis | reverse complement strand
AAAAAAAAAAGAGAGAAAATGTTAGTTTTCATCCCAAATGCCAGGAATAGATCCATTTTAAAAGATTTGTTCACATTTTTCTCCAAGTTTTAATGGAAAGATATTCAGAATGGCAATGTTCTTCAAATGATGTTCAACACAACATCAAAGAAAAGATAAAAATAATACCATCTTTGGGGAAAATAATGGGAAATGGCAGTGTTGAGAATTATGATACTGAATTTGAGAAAGAGCTACATGTAAAGATTGATTTCAAGCAATAAGATGCTGGCACTGATATTGACAGGCAGTTACCTTTCACCTACCATATCATCTGAGAAGACTTAGCAACCTAGCCCTTGAGACCCCTTAGAGTGTACCTCTAGCAGGCACAGGAGCTGCAGGATTTAAAGTAGGCAAACAAGAGAACCCCTGAGCCCTCAATTGTAACAGACTTCACCAGCATTACACAACTACAAGCAGCTTTCAGCTAGTAGAAATCACATCTAGTACAAAGTATTTTTGGAAATTCTAAATATTACTGATTGAGAGTTTAAAATTTAGAGAATCTGGTTTTGGGCATTTTCAAGACTATGTAGGTGCCTTCCTGAATAGTCATTAGCTCCTGAATTTTGTTACTGTGCTCTATGAGGAACTTGTTTAGTTCAGTGGAGCAAATACTTGTTTTAGTACAGTGGAGCAAATTCTTCTGCCTCATTAATCTCAGAAAACAGATGCTGCAAGATAAGGAATATGCAGGTGTTAGAGAAATGTCCTCCCTTTATTTCCTTTCTCATGCCACTTGCCTTCACTTTTTTTTT
>NW_005064909.1:0-800 GCF_000277835.1 Geospiza fortis | reverse complement strand
AAGATAATAAAAGATACCATCCTGAAAATCCTTCTGTTCAGTTTCCATCTAGTGCATAAGCTGGACAAATGCCCTTCTGTTTGACCTGAAACAACTGATGTCTGTAGTGCTACTGATTTGCTGTCCCATACATATATCCTAATAATGTGCTTTTTGCCCAGATTTTAAAAGTCATGAAACCAATACTTCCACCTAAGTCCCATAATGCAGTAAAGATGCCCATGATATGCATAGCACACAGCAAGGCATTCCAAGATGTTTCACTAACTATTTTGGAAAACACAGCTAACACTGCCAGTGGTGGCTACGTGTTCTGTACTTTTCCTTCTTACATGACTTAAACTTGCAGCAAAGCATGTAAATGTTATGACATCTGTGAGAAAGATGGCAAATTCTTCAAGCCATTTTTACCACAGAACTCAATAGTGCTGTATATTGATCACTGGATAATAAAAGATAACATTAAATTCCTGGAGCAAACACATGAAAACAGAATCCCCTTTTCCAGACTGGTTGTAACAGGGGTAGAGATGATGCTTTTCTTTCTTGGCTTTTTTCAGTTCTTTGACTCATGAATCTGTTCTCTGGTCCTCAGTGGTATAACTTGAACAGGAAAGGTAAAAATTAACCAATATAGTATTTAGGGTTTGTTCTTGAGAGATTTGAAGTACTTGATTACCCTTAAGATGAAGAAATGCAGAATGCATTTCTTTTGTGGGTACCCTCCTGTGGGCTATTTTATAAAAGATATGACTTACCCAACAGCTATACTTTAAAAGAAAATATATTCAACTAAAAGA
>NW_005064908.1:0-800 GCF_000277835.1 Geospiza fortis | reverse complement strand
TGCACTGTGTTGCTCATAGAAATAGTAACTATAATATCTATGTATGACTTATGGAAATAATAGTGGGATGAATGTACTGTGTTATAGACCTCAGCAAAACATAAGATGTGAAAAAGGCTTTTGTGTAACTAAAAACACAAACCAGAGCACCAGAGGACAATTAGAGAATAACATGTTAAATTTAAGGAGGACATACTAAAATCTTATTAGAGGATGTGAAACAGCAGGATAGAGACACAAGAAGAAATAAAATATATTGACCTGACATCCACGATGTCATGCAGATAAGCCAGAGTGTGAAGAAGTCAGACAAAGGAGTACCCAAAACATCAAAAAGTTCGTAAGAATGTTTGAATAATGCATGAAGCTCATAAATATGCATGTATCTCAGCTATGTAACAGTATAAAGATAACATTGTCTATATACCCCAGGTGTGTTCTTTGGCTGTTGGCCAGAAGCACCCAGCGCTGGAAATATTGCCCTTTTTTATCCTATCACTATCATTATTATTATTATTAAACTTTTAAAAACTCATAGCAGTGAACTCTGTTTTTCACATGGGCCATTGACCACCTCACTGGGAAACCTTTTCCTGTGTCTCTCCATCCTATCTGTAAAAGAAATGCTTCCTAATGTCAAGTCTGAACCTCCCCTGATGCATCTTTGAACCATTCCCACATGTCCTGTCACTGGATACCAGGGAGAAGAGATCAGCACCTCCCTCTTCACGTCCCCTCCTCAGGAAACTGTAGAGAGACTGAAGTCACCCTTTAGCCTCCTTTTCTCCAAACTAGACAAA
>NW_005064907.1:0-801 GCF_000277835.1 Geospiza fortis | reverse complement strand
TTCATAGTCATTATTAGCTAGCTTGAATTTCAAGGTAACCAAATTGACTATAAATTTCCCATCTTATAAAGAGAAAGAAACAAAGGAGCTTTACAAAACAATTAATGAAGACACAATGAATGGCATCACCAATTAGAATCAATATTTCTCTAACACTTTAAACACCATCCTAAGTAATACATGCATTGTATACCGCCATACAATAGATTATACTTGAAATTTCTTTGTGCTGAGCTAATATCAATTTTCAGGACAAAGCTTTTGTTATTCAGGGTCTTTCTGGTTTTCATTATTATCTGTTCCTCTCCAAAGTGTGCACAGCACCTGTTCCTGTTAATATAAAATGTATCAGCGCCATTTTGTTACTTTGGACATATTAGAAATTGAAAACAATGAATCTTAAATACTAGTGCTTGTCTTTAATTAAGTGATTTCCACATTAATATTTTTGGTGAAAATCATATCATACAAATAGCTATCAGATGCAGCTATTCTTAGTTTTTACATTTCGTGTGTCTGAAATTACTTGTTTCAGTTGTCTGCATTTAATGTGCCTCACATTCCTAATTAATCTAACTATGATTTGGAAGAAAATTTTAAATACAGTCGGATGAATAAAATTTCATTGTATCCAAAATTATAATAAACATTTTTTTCCAAATTTTATTTGGTGTAAATAAGGGTTTTTCTTTTGTTATTAATATCTGCTGTCAATTCCCATCAAACTTTCAGAAGAAATTAAATTTGGATGCTCTAGCTCCCAAATAATCAATTTTTTAAGGTTTTTGGCTTTTTTTTTTT
>NW_005064906.1:0-801 GCF_000277835.1 Geospiza fortis | reverse complement strand
AATTTTAATGTGAAAAATTTGAGATTTGGGTTAAAAAATTGGAACTTATAGCGCAAAAAAATGGAGTTTTCAGGCTCCAAAAATCTGAATTTTGAGTTGACAAAAATGTGAATTTTTGAGGTAAAAAAGGCGATTTTGGGTCCAAAAAATCCGAATTTTAATGTGAAAAATTTCAGATTTTGGGGTAAAAAATTGGAATTTCTTAGGGAAAAAAAATGGATTTTTCAGGCTCTAAAAATCTGAATTTTTGAGGTAAAAAAGGCGATTTTGGGTCCAAAAAATCCGAATTTTAATGTGAAAAATTTCAGATTTTGGGGTAAAAAATTGGAATTTCTTAGGGAAAAAAAATGGATTTTTCAGGCTCTAAAAATCTGAATTTTTGAGGTAAAAAAGGCGATTTTGGGTCCAAAAAATTCTGAATTTTAAGTCCAAAATTCATCTTTGGGGGAGGTGAAAAATGTGAATTTTGGGGCCCCAAAATTTTCGTTTTTTCGGCTGCAAAATTTTCGCTTTTGGGCTGAAAAATGCAAAATTTGGGTGCTCAAAAAAAAGCCCCAAAAATCCCCGCTGGGTTTTGGGTGCAAAAAAGGCGATTTTAGGCAAATTTTGTGGGTTTGGGTGGAAAAATTGAATTTTTTAGGTTGGAGGTGAAGTTTGGTGGTGAAAAGTTGAAAATTTGGGGTGGAAAAGAGAAATTTGGGGTAAAAAAGTGAAAAATTTGGGAGGAAAAATTAATTTAGAGGTGAAAAATTGAAATTTTGGGTAAAAAGTGAAATAATAAAAATAATTAGAAATAATAAA
>NW_005064905.1:0-801 GCF_000277835.1 Geospiza fortis | reverse complement strand
CCTGGGCAGCCTGTTCCTATGCCTGACCAGCCATTTGGAGAAAAAGATTTTCCTAATATCCAATCCCTGTGTAATCCTGTGTGGGTTCCTAAAAGAGAGAGCACTTAGATGTCTTTTTCTTCCCCAGGGAGCCATGAGAAAATGCCAATATTCCTAATTTCAGGTGGCAACAACCTTGAGGGTCCTGCTTCCACTGAGTAGCTGATCAATGGCTTCAAAAGTCTGAGGGAGAGTTAGGAGAGCAGAGAAACAAATAATACAAAATTTTATTGAGATCAGCCTGGGGAAGCCTGTCCCATCTGTTTATGTCACTACCCATAAGAACAGACTTCAAACCTGCTCTTGAGACAGGGATTGTGGAAATGATTTCCAAAGGAAAAGTCCCATTAACATAGGATGGATACCTCAGATGCATCTGCAGCTCCTCTCTGGGACTTTCAGTCAAGCATCTTGTTGCTGTGGAGGGAAATCAGGTGCAAGGGATCAGTTAGTGATGGTTGTGACCCAAAATGAGGTCACTGAGCATAGGGAGAGTATTTACTTGAGGTAAACACAAAAGCCAGAGCTGCAAGTGTCAGGCCAGGCCAGGTGGAAATCCACACAGCAAATGGTTCAGTTCAGAGCCTGTGTGCCTTGCAGAAAGGAGAGAGAAGAGGATATTCTTCATTTTAAAAAGCCCTTTTCCCTTTAGAAAGCTCTCTCTCTCTGTATGCCTTCCATAAGAAGTTCAGAAATGTTTGCTTTGACCCTTGAGCAACCTTTTCTCCAGGGTAAGGAGGAGGAATGTGATTTTTTTTTTTT
>NW_005064904.1:0-801 GCF_000277835.1 Geospiza fortis | reverse complement strand
TTAAGGAGATAAATTTGTGGTGTGTACTGCTGAGGAGAAACATTGATTAGATAGAAAACTGCATTTTGAAATACTGAATGCACTTTTTGAAGTACTGATGGAAACTTTGCCATGAAAGGGAGAGAATCCTGTGACCCCCACGGGAGGGGTTGCACACAGACATGCGAACACTCCCACGCTGCTGAAGTGGTTGGCACAGACTTGAGCAGACTTCTGCTTGTTTAATGTAAGGGTTCTCAGCATGTTATCCAGGATTGCAGAGGGTACCATGAAATAAGACCATAACTACTTTAGGGAAGAAAATAGCTTAAAGTCGTAGGTCTTTGCTACAGAAATTCCATTATGAGTTTTTCATGTGAAGTTTGTCAGCTTCTCAGATCTTTTAGTCTCATTTTTGAAAGAAGCAAAGTGCATTAAGGCAGACACAAACCCATTGTACCAGGTGTGAGCTGACCAGAGGACATGGAGCCACATTAAGGCAGCTGTCTGCCTGTGATAACTTACCCTGCATGTCCCTGGCTCTGTTGCTCAGGCCCTTGCGTGGTATCAGCCATGGGAGCACGATTTCCATGTGGGCTGGAGCACAGACAGAAAGAGCTGAGGGTGATGTGGGCAGAACAAGTCTGTGAACCTCCAGCAAAATGTGAAACCAGCTGGAATGCCTGACCTGGGGGAATTCTAATAATTTGTGTTGATTTTCATCATATACTCTTAAGTGCTTAAATCAAATGCAGGGTTGTTGCCTGATTTACTGTTACATTTTTTGACACAAAAGCTTAATGTGGGTGAAACAAACAAACA
>NW_005064903.1:0-801 GCF_000277835.1 Geospiza fortis | reverse complement strand
GAAAATTGGGGGAAAATTGGGAATAAAGTGGGCAAAAATTGGGTGAAAAATGAAGAAAAATGAGAAAAATATGGGAATAAAATTGGGGAAAAAATTGGGGAAAAAATGGGGGAAAAATGGGGGAAAAATTGGGGAAAATTGGGAATAAAATGGGCAAAAATTGGGGGAAAATTGGGGAAAATTTTGGAATGAAATGGGGAAAAATTGGGGAAAATTTGGGGAAAAATGGATGAAAATTGGGGAAAAAATGGGGGAAAATTGAGAATAAAACTGGGAAAAAAAGGGAATAAAATGAGAATAAAATGTGGAAAAATGGAGAGAAAAAGTGGGAAATTGGGAATAAAATTGGGAAGAAATTGGGGAAAAATTTGGGAATAAAATGGGGAAAAATGGGGGGAAAATTGGGGGGAAAAATGGAGAAAAAATAGCTGAAAAATTGGAATAAAATGGGAGGAAATGGGGGAAAAATTAAGAATAAAATGGGGAAAAAATGGGGATAAAATGGGGAAAATTGGGAAAAATTCAGCTCTAAGCTTCCAGATGCTTATTAATCTTTTTTTTCTTTTTTATCCCCAAATTATTTTGGTTTTTCTCCAATTTTCCCCATTCTTTTCCTATTTCCTCCCAATATTTTTCCCATTTTATTTCCCATTTTTCCCCATTATTTTTATTCCCATTGAATTCGCTTTTAAATCCCATTTTCCCCAACTTTTTGCCGAATTTTTCCCTTACTAATTTCTTAATTTTTTTGACATTTTTTTCTTCATTTTTATTCTGATTTTTCCCAATTTTCCCCCAATT
>NW_005064902.1:0-801 GCF_000277835.1 Geospiza fortis | reverse complement strand
CTATTTCACACAATTAATGAGCTTCTGGAGTGATGTGAGGGTTTTATTTTGCTTGCTAGTTGCATTTCATCTCATGCTTGTCTTTCCGATTTTGTTCTCACATGCTTCTGTTGTACTTTTATTTTCAGCCCTAACAACCAACATAAAAGCTAACTTACTTTCTTCTTTTCTCTAGGTTTCTCTCCAGTTTGAGTGATTTAGCCAAGCTGGTTTCTTAACTCCAAGTTCATTGAAAACTGCCTTCCTGACTCCTGTGGGGTTCATGTTGATCAAACTCCTTGTTCTGGTCCTGCAGATCACTAATCTCTCATCACTCTACCATGTCATGTACAGTCTCAACTAATGCTTACCCTGACCTTTTCAGCTACTTGCTTCTTTCTGACTATAATCAAAACTAGAATAGCTTTACTGCTCTGTGCAGACTTCTCCAGAAAATCTGGAAGGCTCAGTTGTCTCCGGCCTTGTGTCCATGTAGGTATTGACAGGTGAGGGAGAGGAAACAAGAAGGTTGTGACGCTGCTTAAATTACACACTCTGTCTCATGCAGCAAATATCTCATCATCATGAGTTCTTCACAGGGACCATGTATGACCCAGACAGACACAGTCACAGCACTCTTTCACTCCCCTGAAAACATGAGACCTTGTCTCTCCCCAGCCACTCCTGTGTCTAGGAGGGAATGTCAGGTTAGTCACATGTGAGTCATGAACTCTCGAATAGCCAAGCATGAAAAGATGGAAGTTCTGCCTAGCAACACAGCCTGTCACAGCCTCAGCTGGTGAATATGCTGACATATTAATA
>NW_005064901.1:0-801 GCF_000277835.1 Geospiza fortis | reverse complement strand
TTTCGGGCTGTTTAAAATTCCCATTTAAATGACAGAGAATATAAGGATTTTAAATTCTTTGACTTAGGAAGAAAATAGGAGCTAGCAAGATCCCAAGTTATATCCTAAGAAACATTAAAGTGCTTACACATAATAGAGATTTTGCTTTGTATGTGAAACAGTACATTATGTACTCATCCTACATTTTCACAGTTTGTTTTCAATATTGGACTTCTGTTTCAATGCAGTCGTGAAAAACTCTCTATCTGTAATTTGATGTAATTGGGCTCTGATGAGAGCTGATGGACAGATAAAATACCTTTTGACAGCTTTTCAAAATTCATGGAGAAGGAAAAATATCCATTCTTTTTACATATATTCATCTATGAGTAACAGTTTTGATTATGGTACTCATAACTGGGGGAGATGCTGCCACATCACATACACCACAATTACTCCCAATGAACCTGTACAAGGAATAATCTCCCCAGACTGAAAAAGGAGTCATCTGACATTTTAGCTTTTCAGCTTTCACTCAGCCTTCAAAACCATACCTTCGCAGTTTTCCTTTTAACTTTGCAATGAACCTTTCCTAAATTCCCTGAAATTCTTCCTTTCTCTCCACAAACTGTTTACTTGTGAACATGAAACCTTTAATTTCTCCCTTTTCAGAGGGCATTAGAAGTCAGCCAGCAAAATCATTGAATATTGGTATGAATATTGGCATTAAAAATGTCGACTTTCTGAAGTCAGTAGTTGTAGATACACAGTGATAATTGGGATAGGGCTGTGGGTGCCTCATCCCCAGTGGGTACAGCTGTG
>NW_005064900.1:0-801 GCF_000277835.1 Geospiza fortis | reverse complement strand
AAAAATTTGGGAAATGAACCCAAAAAATGGGGGAAATTTGGACAGAAATGGGGCAACTGAGTCAAAAATGGGGAAATTTTCACAGAATTGGGTTAAAATACCCCAAAAGTGGGGAAATTGAGCAAAAACAAGGAAATGAACCCAAAAAAATGAGGGAAATTGAACAAAAAATGGGTTAAAATACCTCAAAATTGGGGAAATTTTATCAAAAACTGGGGAAACAAACCCAAAAAATGGGGAAAATTGAGCAAAAAATGGGAATATTCTCACAAAATCGGGAAAATTGAACAAAAACCAGGGAAATTTTACCTAAAACTGGGGAAACGAACCCAAAAAAAAATGGGGAAAATTGAGTCAAAAAGGGAAAATTCTCACAAAATTGGGCTCAAATACCCCAAAACTGGGGAAATTGAGCAAAACTTGGACAAAATGGAGCAAAAAAATGGGAAAATTTTACCCAAAAAATGGGGAAAGGGGACCCAGAAATAGGAAAGGAAAACCAAAAAATGCTGAAAATGACGCAAAATTGGGAAAATTTTACCCAGAAATGGGCAAATGGACCCAAAAAGTTGGGGAAAATTGAGGCAAAAATGGGAAAATTGAGCAAAAAAAGGGAAAATTTAAGTCCAAAATGGGGAAGGGGGCCCAAAACTGGAAAAAATTCACCCAAATTTGGGAGAAGAGACCCAAATTGGGCAAAAATTGCCCCAAAATTTTGGTTTACAGATCCCCGAAATGGGATTGGCAACACCAACAATCCAAAAATGGACCCAAAATGAGAAAAAGGGACCCAGAGCTGTG
>NW_005064899.1:0-801 GCF_000277835.1 Geospiza fortis | reverse complement strand
TATTTCCCTTGCCCACTCTGAAATACGCATGGACAAGGCGCTAGGAACCAGAACTGTGGCACTGCAGGCATCAGCAATGAGCATGCTAAGTTCTGTTGTGCCCTTTGTGAGGTGGGTATTGTTCTTAAAGGTTTCCAGCAAGAAAAGAAAAGCCCATCCACCTTTATGCACTGTGCTGCTTCGGTCAGAGGACACCAAGGACATGCCTTACACAGCAGCTGGAGGGACGAGCATCACACACATTGCCCTTCTGCTGGCACTGTGGCACACCTTGTGTTAGACTATGTCACCATCATTCTTGCTACTGTAAAGCAAGATAGGGCAGCCATATTCCTGTTTGGCTAAGCCAAAATTTCATGGCTCTGCAGTCATGTACAGCTGGCAACTTGAGCTGAAAGTATGGATTCACATGGGGCTTCTCCAGAGGACTGCCAAGTTTTCACCTCAAGGCTCCTGGCTTACCCTGTCCTCTCTGCAGCCATTTACTATACATCCACTTGGATCAGAATAGCTGCTAAAGGCGTGTCTGGGGAAGTGATCGTCTCCCTGTGTTTGGCACGGGTGAGGACACACCTTGAATACTGTGTTTAGTTTTGGGACCCTCACAACAAGAAGGACTTGTTTGAGGTGCTGAAGTGCATTCACAGAAAGGCAAGAAAACTGGTCTGAAATACACATCTTAGGAGGAGCAGCTGAGGTTGTTCAGCTTGGAGGCTCAGGAGGGTCCTTATTGCTATCTACACCTACTTGAAAGGAGATTGTAGACTGGTGGGAGGGTCAGTCTCTTCTCCCAAGTAAAAA
>NW_005064898.1:0-801 GCF_000277835.1 Geospiza fortis | reverse complement strand
TGGAAAGTCGGGGTAGAAGGGGGAATTTGGGTCTCCTTTTCCATCTAACAGACTTTTCCTCTTTTTAGCTGCTATCGCAACATCTTTTTAGTGTCAGGAGGCCTGTTAGGGTGTTTGGTGACATAGGGTTTCACCCATTTTTGTGGTATCCACTGCAGGCCTAGCAGAGTAGACATGCAGACATACCCACATGCCCATGTTACCACTTTATAGGGTCCTTTGATTTTGAATGTTTGTGGGTCCTGGATGAGGATGGGTGGATGTTCTTTGTATCTGTGATCTCCGTGCGGCGCAAAGTGTCTTACCACTGGGGGATTTGGGTTCTCAAAAGAACAGTTTAAGAAGTTAATAGTGAAGAGAACTTTGCAAAGTTTTTCCTGAGGTTTGTTTCTTGATGCCCTCCTGTTGACATTTTAGAACGTGTTTGAGCAACCGGTGTGCTTGCTCAACCACGCCTTGACCTGTGGGGGAGTGAGAGGTGCCTGTCTTATGTTCAACTCCCCATACCTGCAGGAATTTGTTAAATCCCTTGGAAATATAGGCTGGACCATTGTCTGTCTTAATTGCTTTAGGGTCCCCAACACTGAGAAATCCTGCAGCAGATGTTTCTTTGCATGCTCGGCCTTCTCTCCTGCGTGGGCGGAGGCGTAGGTTGCCCCAGAGAAAGTGTCAATAGAGACATGCACATATTTCAGCCTGCCAAATTCATATATGCAGGTGACATCAGTCTGCCACAATTCACAACTGCCCAGCCCCCTGGGGTTAACTCCCTCACCTAATGATGGAATGGCAGTTGACTGG
>NW_005064897.1:0-801 GCF_000277835.1 Geospiza fortis | reverse complement strand
GAGAAAGAAAGCCTACCTTCAGCCCATGGAGCTGGCAAGAGACATTATCACCTGAAGAGAGTTGAGGGGCAAGCTTAAAATGTGCCACTACTATTGACCACCCTCCCTCAGAGCAAAGCCTTGCTGCTGGTGTCTCACTGATCTGCCACACTGCAGTTCCAGCTTTATCCACTGAGACCCACGATGTGAAAGGCAAAACCATAATGACAAGGATAACATATATATGCAGGATGATGCTGGACTGTGCATGAACAGATTTTGGCCATTTGTTACTCAGGAGTAATGGCACTTCACCACAAAGAACATTAACCACATTTCCACTGTTGTAAAGCTCTTGCTTCATTTTAATCCTCCTCCTTTCCCTAGACCCAGATCCAGTCACATCCTTTGCATTATCTCTGTGCTCATCAGTACATTCATGCTTTGAGTCAACTCCATATGCTATCACAAATGATTCACCTTTTTTCCAGTTTAATATTCTTCCCAATTCCAGTAATTAGAATTGGCTTGGTGCAATTGGCAGGGTCAGAAAACACAAGCCAGTGCATGTAAGGGGATGTAGGCCAAGGCAAAAGGAGGACAGGGAGAAGGGCACAGAACCTCTTTAAGTGGAAATGAGCTGTCAGAAAATCTCAAGCCCAAACGTGTAACTTTACCTGTGGAGCTTTGCTGCAGACACTTTAATTCTTTGTTATGTGTCCTGCAGGCTTCTCCTAATAGCCATCTGCAGCCTGACAGTAATTATATAGCCTGGCTCAAAGGATTGAGCAATAATGTGATAAGGTGGACAAAAAGAACTCC
>NW_005064896.1:0-801 GCF_000277835.1 Geospiza fortis | reverse complement strand
GGGACAAAGGGACAATCAGACCATCAGGGCTGGGGTTAGAACCCCCAGATTGGAATCAGGACCCCCAGATTGGGGTCAGGAACCCCGGGATTGGGGTCAGAACCATCAGGATTGGGGTCAGGACCCCCGGATTGGGGTCAGAACCCCCAGATTGGAATCAGGACCCCCAGATTGGGGTCAGAACCATCAGGATTGGGGTCAGGACCCCTGGATTGGGGTCAGAATCCCAGGATTGTGGTCAGAACCATCAGGATTGGGGTCAGGACCCCCAGATTGGGGTCAGGAACCCCAGATTGGGGTCAGAATCCCAGGATTGGGGTCAGGACCCCCAGATTGGGGTCAGAACCATCAGGATTGGGGTCAGAATCCCAGGATTGTGGTCAGAACCATCAGGATTGGGGTCAGGACCCCTGGATTGGGGTCAGAATCCCAGGATTGGGGTCAGAATCCCCAGGATTGTGGTCAGAACCATCAGGATTGGGGTCAGAACCATCAGGATTGGGGTCAGGACCCCCAGATTGGGGTCAGGACCCCCAGATTGGGGTCAGGACCATCAGGATTGGGGACAGAAACTCTGGGATTGGGGTCAGGACCCCTGGGATGGGTTCAGGACCCCCAGATTGGGGACAAAACCCCCAGGATTGGGGACAGAACCCCCAGGATTTGAGACAGGACCCCCAGGATTGGGGTCAGGACAGGGGTCATGACCCAGGTCAGGACCCCTCAGGTGCCCTCTGGGGTGGCTCCTGTCACCCCCAGGATGGCTCCTGTCCCCAGGCCACCTCCCTGTCCCCGTGTCCC
>NW_005064895.1:0-802 GCF_000277835.1 Geospiza fortis | reverse complement strand
ACAAGCCCCGGTTCTGCCCTCGCCCCTCCGCCCCAGCCGGGCTCGCTCTGTTCCCCTGCCAGGCTCTGATCAAAGGATCCCCAAAAATGCGCCGCAAACCCCAAATTCGGCACCGGCCCAGGAACGTCCGCACCCGCCAACCCGCTCCACCCGGGGAGCTGAGCGGAGAATTGGGGGAAAAAAAACCAAAAGAAAAGATCGAAATGATCAAAAATGTTGGTCTGGATTCGATATTTTTGCTCCCCAAATCTCGCCAGAATCAGCGAGCGAGGCGCTGGGCTCCCTTCCAGAGCCCGAATCCAATTTTCCAGCCATTGATTATTTCCAAATGTGAACTCTCGCAGTTGTTCCAATTTATGGTTTTTTAATCTCCCCTTCAAACCGCTTTGGGGTTTGCGTTGGGTTTGATTTTTATTTTCTTTCCCCCCTTGTGTTTTGTGATGATGCCTCCGATTCAATTGCTTTTAAAAATGAAATAAAATAAAATAAAATAAAATAAAATCCCAGACTCTTAAAAAGCTGTTCCAGAGATTTTTTTTTTCAGGCTCCAGATGGGATAAATATTAAATGGATCCTGTGGAGAAAATAATAAAAGGATGGCTGCAAACTGATAAGGGCGTTTGATAATTTTCATGTCGCTCGCTGAGAGAGGAGCTGGTGAAAAATTCAGCTTTTTTCCCCTTTAAGATAAACCCGTAGATTTTGCTTTAAACACTGAAATTTTCCCTGAATTCCTCGAAGAAGGAAAATCTCATTGTCGGGCTGAAAATCGCGTTTTAAAACTCGATTAAATCGCATTTTT
>NW_005064894.1:0-802 GCF_000277835.1 Geospiza fortis | reverse complement strand
GTGCTTGTCTATCCAACTTTAAGTTTGGACAATAAATGGAGGTAAAAGCTAGAAATACATTAATTTCCAGCCTTAAAAATAATCATTTCTATTACGATGGATAACCACATCCACTAAGTCTGTGGACTGACAAGCTGTGCATTGTTTTGTTAGACCTTATTAATTAGACAGAAGCCAAAACTCATAGATTTGTCTGTGAATAATCCTAATTTCAGCCTTTTAAAATTTATGCTGAAAATTTTAAAGGAGAGTCTACTAAAGAAATAATTAAAACATTACTGAGTAAAAAGTGCACAAAGTTATGTAATTAAACAAATATAATGGACTCTTCTCCTACATACAAGTTCATATTGCATTTTTGGGCTGAAACTGCCAGTTTGAGAGGTGCTGAGAGATATTTTTTTATGATAAATTGCTATAGTTTATTTTTTTCTGCAGCCTCCTCCTGTATTGACACTTCACCTGAGAGACCATGTCTTTACCTCATCACATGAGAGCACTAAGACTGAAGCAATGTTATGCTGCACTTAGTTGGGGCTCTTTACAACCCAAGAGAAACAACAAGCTGACAGTCAGTCATGGATAGAAACCCATCATGTCCTTTCATGGTATGAACAATATTTTCACCTTCTACAAGCAGAAAACGAAGCTCAAGATTAAGGGATTCACCTAAAGCTAAAAAAAAAGTAATCAGAAAGGAACCATGTAAAGAAATCCAATAAGGTACACCAAGAACTGAGTAAAACTACCTATCTAGGTTTATGAGAGTCTATTAGTCCATCTATCTATCTATCTATCTATC
>NW_005064893.1:0-802 GCF_000277835.1 Geospiza fortis | reverse complement strand
GTTTCCTGCATACACACAGTGACAATGCTTTCAGCATTAACTACTTTTGTGTGATTTGGTGCAGAAAATGACACTGTCAAAAAACAATTCATTTTCTCAAGAGCCAAACCACGTGTTCAAGTATCATGTTCTCAGAGAAAGCAACATGTTGGAGATGTAGCTGAGCTGCTGAACACCACAACACATGGATGCTCTGTGTCCTAAGGTAGCTGCCACTGTCTCAAGGCTGAAATTAAATTTTTCAGTTTACTGGCTAACAGTTTTGTATGTTCAGCATTTATGGCCACAAATCTTCTAATTTGTTAATTTTCAACATATGATAATCATAGTTTAAAAAGCAACAGCTTTGGTAATTTTCATTTATAATGTACTCACCTTCTAACTGCAACTGATTTTGAGGTACAGTTGCTTGTTATTAAAGGTATGAGTCGTGGCACATGAGTATGCTGCCAAAAAAAGGACAAAGCAGTTAATGGGAAAAGCATTCCTGAATCCTGAATTTGTACTGTACTTATTAATTCAAACAGAATTAACACCATAATAAAAACTGCAATCATTTAAGCTGCTTACCAAAACTAAATCATAGAATATTATTAAATGAAAGACTGCTGTCAGCATGCCAATTGAAAGAAAGCTATTTTCTTCCAAAAGGTCAAGCAGAAACCACTTCCAGTGCCATCAACAATAACATCATGATATGCAATACTTTGCTGTCAAAAGTAATATAAGAAGTTCAAATGTAGCTGTTTCCTCAGAGGAGTTGAAAGCTGATGCTATTTTAGTTTTGCCACAGGAAAAAAAA
>NW_005064892.1:0-802 GCF_000277835.1 Geospiza fortis | reverse complement strand
ACAGAACAAAACAAAGAATACAAGCCAACAAAAAAAATATTGCAACCAAAAAAACCCACAGAGGCAAACCAGCTGAGAGACAAAGTACCCCATTAAATATTGCTTATTTCATTTTCTATTTGGAAGAAAAAACACTCTATAGCAGTTGGGTTCATCTCTTGAAATAATAAAGGAAAAATATTGCAACTGTGCACAGTAATTTGGTCTAAGCATGAAAAAAGCACTGGGTTACTTGCTGCTGTTGAAATGAGGAGCTCAAAGACATGACTATAAATTGAATTTTTGTGGTCTTGCTAACTAAAATGAGGTTTGAGTTGCATGCAATTCTTGTACACCTATTCGTTTGGTGCTCAGATCAAGGAAAATAAATTCATATGCTTCACAATTGCTCTCTTTTTGTGTCTCTGTAATTCAGGAGGAAAGATAGTGGGATGTTGTCTTACAAAGAGCACCTACCAGTCAGCCAGGTGGTGGTTGGAGATCTTGACCGGTCTGGGTCTGAAGCCAAGGTGTCCGTGGGTCCTGTGCGCTGCCAAGGAGATCGTGAGTTCTCTGGTTCCCTTCTGCTTACTCCTGGGTAGAAACTCAGTTGGAAAGGGGTACCTTTGGAGACACTCCATGGGAAATTATGGCTGTCTGCTCAAAAGACCTTTTGGAAGCATGATGTGATCTGAGAAATTTTGTCTATGAAAATACACATGTAATGACTTACCTTTTCATTTATAATATCAGTATTCTTCTTTAATTTATGGTAAATGTGGCAACTTGGATTATTCAACTAAGTTTATATAGATGAGCAGTA
>NW_005064891.1:0-802 GCF_000277835.1 Geospiza fortis | reverse complement strand
TGTAGAGAGAGAGAAAAGAGCCCCCTCAGCCATCAATGCCACTGATGGAAGTCTACATACAATGAGCATCCAAGCCTCAAACAAAGTAGATGCCTGGAAGCCTGGGACTGCAGCACAGCTACCACAGCAGCAGCCTGGTGTCACGGAGCCTTAGCAGAGCAGTTGGAAGGTTTTGCTTGGCTTTACCAAGAGTAATTTACTCCTCTGCAGAAGGATGGCAAATCAAGAAAACAAGAACATCCTAGGCATCAACAGGAGGTTCACTGACACACACTAATGGTTACCTGCCTTCCTGCATGTCTCAGATTGACTCTTTATTCATGCAGGAGCCAAAGCACAGAATACATTTTGGAATCAGAAAAAATTGCCGCTCTCAGTGATAGCCCAGTTCATACTGTGCTTTATGGCTCTTGACTCCACAGTTACCAGGAAGATTTACTCCTCACTTAAAACTGTACTGGAGGGGAGATGATGATCAGTAAAAATCAAGGTTTAGGATCTAGTGATTCTTATGGGCAAAGTAACTTTTGCAGAAGATCCAGGTAGATAGAAGTACCTCTAAATCCTAAATACCTTTAAATCACCTAAATACCTTTAAATCATCCCTCCCAGAGCTTGGATCTCACCTGAGCAGGAATACACACACATCCATATAAACAGGCAGTGCTTTTGTCAAGGTGTGTTTGCTTTATCGTTATTTTTCTCTCCAGTCTGTCACTACACCTGAGGCTCATTGCAGCCTCATACCTGACAAGAAAGACAGACTTATGGGTGCTGCTTTCAAGGCCACACAGAAAAAAAA
>NW_005064890.1:0-802 GCF_000277835.1 Geospiza fortis | reverse complement strand
TCAATTTGTTTTGTTTTCATCTGGGTTAACTTTTTTGATGCATGCTGTGTTATATAATTAATATGTTTATTCACAATATAATAGAGGTAAAACAAATATATGTTTTAATTTGTGAATATTTTAACAGCCTAGAAAACTACACTGTACAAACTGCAGAAAATACCTCCCAGTATTACATTCCTTAGTCAAGTTAAGGAGGTCTTCTAAAGATTTAGTGCTACTAGTTTATCTTTTCTGCTTAATAAAATATTAGCCAAAAACCCCATTATTATCATTCTCTCACACACATAATATATATCTTCACCAGATTTCTGGACTGGTTCTTCAGAAAGAATCCTGAAGTAGCTTTTTCCATCTTTAGAGGAGTCAGAGCTGGGGCAAGTAACAGGGAATGGATGTATTAAGTAAATTTCTTGCATTATTTGCACTAATATATGGCATGAATTTGTGCTCTATGCCTAGAACCTAACCTGCCAAAGGCTACTAACTAAGTGCTCCGTAAGTAAATGCATTCCATGGGGTGCAGTGAGCAAAATCCTACATGCTTCAGAAATACATTTTGTCTTAGAGATAGGGCATGGTAAATAGGTAGACTGGTTTAGTGAGAAAACGCAAAATATTTGATTTTCTTTCTCCTGAGAGTGCCTGTAGATTCCATGCCTGTAAAGATGCTAAATGTGAGGTAATTCACAGCATTGTGATAGCTTCTTTTAAGTCAGGTGTTTTACTGAGGTAGAGAAAGAAACGCTGTAATATGCAAAATCAGAAAAGGCCGTAATTTTATAATTTTAATATATTGATT
>NW_005064889.1:0-802 GCF_000277835.1 Geospiza fortis | reverse complement strand
AAACCAAAACAAGATGGAATCAGTAATACTTTGCAAAGAAAGGCAACTACCACTTCTACATTAAAGCACATTTTAACACCCCCATTTGTACACACAACAGTGCATTGACAGAGGCACAGCAGTATTTCAGACTTACCTGCTATTGGTAACAATACACCATTTGGATTTAGTCTGAATGCAGAAATGTCACCCTTTTTCCTGTTGGACACAGGGAGCCTTTTGCTGCCAGTGTTTCCCAGTTGCTAAGGAAGTTGCCAGAGCTGTTACTCCCAGGATTGGACATCCTGACCTGACTGGTTAAAACCCAGTAGAACGTGACTTCAGAGAGAACCATTTGACTGCCACACATTTGCTCAATTTTCAATTCCCCATGGATCTCCTGCACCACAGGGAAGGAATTTTAAGAGAGCTCAGTGTCCTCTAGGCTTCTACCTATGATTGCAGGGCAAAAACCAGCATCAAAGGTACAGTTCAGGTTAAGGAAAATTTTTTAAAAAGCTTACCACCACAGGGTGTGACAAATCAACATGTTTGAAATGTGCACAGAAAGGTTGAAGCTGAGACAAACCAAGGTCAAACCACTTTATGACTTTCTCCTTTCACAGTACCAAGTGCCTATCAAAAATATGTCATATTATAATGCAGAAACCTACCTGTTAATCTCAGCTGAGAGCCCTAATTTTCACATCCTCCTTAAAAGAAAGACCAAGAGTTGACATTTGTTGTTTTTTTTGTTTGGTTAGTTTTGTTTGTGGGTTTTTGGGGGGGAGGAGGTGTTTGGAATACTTAATTGCCTTTTTTT
>NW_005064888.1:0-802 GCF_000277835.1 Geospiza fortis | reverse complement strand
AAACTACGAGAATTTGGGACATATGGGCGAAAGCAACTGGGTTGGATCATAGTGTTGCAAGGCTCCATGGGAAAGTCTTCTCTTTCAGCCTAGGTGAAGACTCTACAGTATATTCTTCCAAAGCAAGGCCCTGGAGATTTCCCTGAGGGGTTCAAAGGATTCCACACAAGATATGAACCACATGGTGCATGGTTTGAGATATGTTATTACCAATGCAAAACACGGCCCCCCCGCTCCTCCTGCCCCATCAGTACCAATCATGGCTGCTGCTCCAGCAGCCTCCTCCCTCTGCGACTGCTCCTTCTGAGAAGCCTCCTGCTCTGCCAATAGCACCCAAGAATTGCACTCTTCCCCTGGACACTGATGATAACATCCTGATAAGTTTCTCCTCAAGCCATGTCTTATGAGCTCTCAGAGCACTTATCACACCCGAGATAGCCAGCTACCCCAAATGGCATAAAATTAGCAGGATGGCTTCTGAGGTAGTGTTGGAAACAGAAAAATGTTTAATAAAAGAAGAAATAGCAAAGCTCTTGAAGAGAAAAATTGAGTCAGGGGCAAGAGGTTCTTGGCCCTGCTAAAACACACCACAAAAAGCAATTATTTCCTTTGTTCTCTTCCTTTTCTAGTGAACTACCTAAGCAGGACCTCTTGGCCACTGTCCAGTTGGACAGCCCCAGGTCTGAGTTGAAGCCCAAAAGGTCCTATGAGATGTCTTTGTATCAAATTGTGAGAGAAATTTCTGGGCTCTACTCTGCAGCCAGGAGCCTTGGCATGTCCTGGAGCCTTTGGCAGAAGGTGC
>NW_005064887.1:0-802 GCF_000277835.1 Geospiza fortis | reverse complement strand
GAGGAGCTGGAGCTGGATGAGCAGCAGCGGAAGCGCCTGGAGGCATTCCTCACCCAGAAACAGAAGGTTGGGGAGCTGAAGGATGATGACTTTGAGAAGATCAGTGAGCTGGGAGCAGGCAATGGTGGTGTGGTCTTCAAGGTGTCTCACAAACCCTCCGGCCTCATAATGGCAAGAAAGGTGAGGGGGTCAGAAGGAACAACCTGGGGATGCTGTTTATAGAGGACGTTGTCTCTGCAATACAGGGAATTTATTTAGAGAAATAATTGGTGGTGACACACAGAAATTACTATTTAATGCAAGCTCTCAGAGAAGGGGATGTGTTTCCATCAGTAAGAAATGTTGCACTTCCTCATCCTACGTGAGCATCCCAGTTTTTCAGAAGCAGTGTCACACGTGTTAGTAATGAAAGGATTGGCATTTGTTCCTCCTTTTCCCCTCTCAGTCAGGAGTAGGAGGCCTAAAATATTACTAGAAACTATCAATTAGACAAAAGTGGCAATATTCTGTATTCTGGGCATTGAATTTAGAGGAATGGAAAAGGTATCACCTGTCTTAAGAGCTTCCTTCACAGGCCCACAGCAGGAAAGAGCTCTGGATGAGACTGGAGAAGAAGAGAACTCAAAAGAATGGGAATGAGGGAATGCATTGGAGTTCAGTGACATCTCCTGTTCTGTAGCTCCATCCTGGGATGCAGTTTCTGGGCAGGAAGGGATTTTTCCTTCTCTGAGAGTACTTTTCATGCTTTACAACCTGGAGCAGTTGTGACCTAGTTTGTAAGAGAACTGAGATTATTTTTTTT
>NW_005064886.1:0-803 GCF_000277835.1 Geospiza fortis | reverse complement strand
CAGCTGTCCCCCCGTGTGGTGGATTCTCCAATGCTTGATCAGGTTGGCTCTCCACCTGAAGCTCTTCCCGCATTCTGGGCACTTGTGGGGCTTCTTCTCCTCATCCCGGAGCTGCTCAGAGACCCCCAGCTCTGAGCTCTGGTCCAATTTGGGTTTTTCCCCCTCAGATCTCAGCTGTCCCCTCGTGTGGTGGATTCTGCAGTGCTTGTTTAGGGACGTTCTCCAAATGAAGCTCTTCCCGCATTCCGGGCACTTGTGGGGCTTCTTCTCCTCATCCCGGAGCTGCTCAGAGACCCCCAGCTCTGAGCTCTGACCTTTTCCCCCTCAGATCCCACCTGTCGGCCCGTGTGGTGGATTCTGCAATGCTTGATCAGGTTGGATCTCCAGCTGAAGCTCTTCCCGCACTCCGAGCACTTGTGGGGCTTCTTCTGCCCACCCTGGAGCTGCTCAGGGACCCCCAGCTCCGAGCTCTGACCCAGGTCCAAGTTGGGATTTTCCCCCTCAGATCCCAGGTGTTGCCCCGTGTGAATCTTCTGGTGGGCAACCAGGCTGGACCTCTTGGTGAAGCTCTTCCCGCACTCCGAGCACTTGTGGGGCTTCTTCTGCCCATCCCGGAGCTGCTCAAGGACCCCCAGCTCTGAGCTCTGACCCTGGTCCAGGGTGGGTTCTTCCCCCTGAGATCTCAGCTGTTGCTCCATGTGGTTCCTCAGGTGGGCAACCAGGTGGGAACTCAGCATGAAGCTCTTCCCGCACTCCGACCATTTGTGGGGCTTCTCCTCCCCATCCTGGAGCTGCTCAGGGAC
>NW_005064885.1:0-803 GCF_000277835.1 Geospiza fortis | reverse complement strand
GATGCATCATTCTTGAGCCTGGAGAAATGGCAAATTCAGGAACACTGTAGCATGAGGGATAGAGAGAGTGATTGTGACTCCTGTTTTCCATCAGTACACGAGGACTTGGTTTCATTGTCCCAGGAAGACTCACGTTTTCATGATTCTGTGAAGTGTGCAGATGTAACCTTTTTGCTACCATATTCACTTTTACCACACACTGCCATTCTAATTTTATTTGAATGTTATGATGGAATAAGTACCCATTCTTCACCAGAGCAGGAAGTCTTCAGATTTAATTTCCCACATTGTGAAAATGATGGCACATAAGTGAGGGTTTGCCTTAAACTTACCCATTAGCCACCTCATTATGCTGCCTCTGAGCTTTACACTGCATTTCAACTGCCCATATAAATCAGTTTTGGGCAATCTGTTTTCCAGCATAAGAAGCAGGTCTGGCATAACTGGATGTCCTATAATCTTGCTTCAGTGCTGACAATGTGACAGCAATTTAGGAATGCATTATTCAGGGCAGTATCCTGCAGCTTTATGGCAGGAAGGGCATGAGATCAGTGTATCAGAAATGGTTTGGATACTAGATGTGGAGATGACAAAATGTCCAAGTTTTGTAGCCATACACAGAGTGACAGCAACTAATGTACAATAGATATTTACTTTTATATGCTTCCCAGATGCCTCTTTATTTCAGACATGCTGCTTTAACATCCTAAATACTTTATTGGCTTTTGCTCTTCCCTGCGTGCCTTTGCTATTAACTCTGGTGTTTTCAAAAAAGTATGCTGGTGAAGTAGCATTGCTGTTCT
>NW_005064884.1:0-803 GCF_000277835.1 Geospiza fortis | reverse complement strand
AGAGGGGGTCCCTCTGACCTCTGTCCCGCTGAACTACCAACCCATGCAAGTGCGGCTGTTTCCCTAAAATGATGAAATTGAAGGATAGTTTGGGCTGGCAGTGGTGGGCCTGCCAACTTTCTAATGCTAATTGGATCTTTTCTAATGCAGCCCATGACTCCTGGGTCAATGTCCTCAGAGCACCTATCTCCTCCCCCCCCTTTAACAAATCAAAAAGAGGAGATAGGTGATCACCCGTGGTTAGGCCCAACCAAGGCCTCACCCAGTTTAAGGTTCCACATAGCTGTTGGAGATCTCGCAGGGTTTTGGGACCATCTTTGATCACCAACCGCTGTGGTGTTATCATGCGGTTGGTGATTTTAAGGCCTAAATATCTCCAGGGTGGCAGCCTCTGCACTTTTTCATGATTTAACTCAAATCCTGCCATCGACAAAGCAATAATAGTATCATCAAGAACCTGTGTGTGTTGTTGTCGGGGGCACATACAAGTACGTCATCCATGTAATGATAAATGATGCACTGTCCTGCTTTGGCACACACTGGGGACAAGACTCTAGGGACGTACCATTGGCAGATGGTTGGCAAGTTCTTCATTCCTTGGGGAAGAACACACAAATGGTAACGTTGCATTGGGGCTTCTCGGTTGATTGAAGGGACCGAGAAGGCAAAACGTGGCACATCATCTGGGTGTAGGGGAATTTGGAAAAAGCAATCTTTGATGTCAATGACTGCCAATTGCCAATTTTGCGGGAGCATCGATGGGGATGGCATACTCGGCTGGAGAGACCCCATGTCCTCGATTA
>NW_005064883.1:0-803 GCF_000277835.1 Geospiza fortis | reverse complement strand
CTGGCCTTGGACACTTCCAGGGATAGAAGAGCCACAGCTTGTCTGGGCATGAAAAAATGCAAATCCTAAAACTGCAACCCAAAATTCTCTACCTTACACTTAAAATCAGTTTTGTCTAGATTTTAATTTGCTACTGATTGCAGCTTCCTTGGGTCTAATGGAAATAAATTGCAGGAGAAGAGATGTTGCTTTGTCTTGTGCTCTAAACCTGATTTCTCCATCACCCTCTGTGTTTCAGAGCTCATTTATAAATCCGGATTTCTCTCAAACTGCTCCAGCATTTGTGGCAGATATTTCTGGTGTGTGCATAATCACCTCCTCCTTGTCTGATTATCCCCTTCAGACAGCCTGGCATGAGCTGTCCCTGGCCATGGGGCTCCAGAGATCCCTGCCAAAATCCCCCAGCAGAGGAATTTTACTGCCACTCTTCAGCAGTGTCTGCATCCTTCACCTCCGGCTCTCTGGGGAGCTGACAGGTTCTTCACTGCTGCTCCCTTGGGGGCCTCAGCTCTTGCTCTGCTTGGGATTTTTGGAAAGGTCCTGATCCAGAGACAAAGAGCATCCTTGAACTCATGGTTGCCAGGCTGTGTTTTGGGTGCTTTTGCATCCTGTGAGCCCCAGGGGGATTTCTCTGGTGGCCTGAGGGTGACTGCAGCAGCCCAGGGCTGTGTTTATCTGTTTATCCCACTGAAGATATCCATTTATCTGTTATTCCCACCAAGGCCCTCACTCACCAACTGTGATCATGAAATTCTGTTCTGAAAAGACTCAACTCATGTTGTGGTGGTACCAGTTGTGGGTTT
>NW_005064882.1:0-803 GCF_000277835.1 Geospiza fortis | reverse complement strand
AAAAAAAAAAAAAAAGCCTGAGCGTTATCACA
Organism: Geospiza fortis; assembly: GCF_000277835.1. Classification (NCBI taxonomy): domain Eukaryota; kingdom Metazoa; phylum Chordata; class Aves; order Passeriformes; family Thraupidae; genus Geospiza; species Geospiza fortis. The sequence goes on along the minus strand of NW_005064882.1, from coordinate 771 downwards.
TGCCATCAGACTTCTTTATGTGACAACCCATCTGTGTGCTCACCCTGTCGTTTTGTGACTCAGAATCAAATGCTTGACAGTTCAAAGAGTCTAGATCAGCATATGGCATATGGCATAATGTATTTAAATAGAACTCATTGCATTAGAAACACAAGGGTGCCTACTGTAATTAATAAAAGGTAGTTTAATAACTAACTTCCCAAAATGCGTAACACTTCATGTAGTCATAGTAGAGAAGGCATATTCCTTTTTATTAATATGAATTTCAACAGCAAACAGAGACTGGCAAAAAAACTAGACAGAACTTTTCAGAAGATCCATGCTCGAAGGATTTCCCAGCATGTGAACTGATCTCATGAAAGACTGTAAGGAAGGAATGAAGGAAATATATCCTGCATCAGTGAAGATGCCTAAGCAGAAAAATGGATAAATGGACAGGCATCCTCATATCTTTTCAACAGAATCCGTTTAGACTAAGGACTAAGTCTGCAGCACCCTGACTCTTGAGCACTACTCCAGTGATTCCACTGCTTTCAGAAATAGTCAGTCATGGATTAAACAAAATAATTGCTTTTCCACGTCTACTAGTTCACTAATTTATTAAAAAGCACTTGTTTGTAGATGATAAATAAAGCAACAAAAGATGTCCAGCCAATTCCTTCACTTTGGTGGCATATCCCTGAAGTCACAGGAGAACTGGAATGGATGCAAAGCCTGTATTCAGTGGGGGAATACTGCATACCAGGCTTTTGCCATTTAAAAGCGGGTTTT
>NW_005064881.1:0-803 GCF_000277835.1 Geospiza fortis | reverse complement strand
TATAAACTTGATTAGTATTTGAAGGGAGATCTGTCCTTGTGAAATGCAAACTACTATTTCCGTTAGCTTTCTCTACCGTTTTAGGTATTATGTGGAATAAAGGCATATACGGAGTTACAGAGTTCTTGGTTAGCTTGCAAATTATATATCACGGTTCCAACTTTATCCCAAAAGAAGTCTTTAGTGATAATTTCTGTGTTAGTGTCTGGGAACTGAGAAAGAATCCATTTTATAAATTTTTTAGGTTATTTTTGGAAAGTTTACCTTTAGATAAAGAAAAGTTGTTAGAAGATAAGATATCTAGGATTAGTAAATATAAATCTCTCTCATTCTGGGCTCATTTCAAAGTACTGAGTTTTGACCCCATTTTATCCTGTCCCTTCCAGCAGACAAAAATGAGAAAAAAAACCCAAAAAGTAATTGGGACACAAAGAAAAAAGCGCGCAATAGAGGCTGTTTTTAAACTTCTTCAGCAGTGGGTCAAGGTCTGCAGAAGGTGGTCTATCTTGTCAGTCTCCTCTAACAATTTCGTTCAGATGTAAATTTCTGAGGGTCGATCTGACACCCCCTGCAGAGAAGTTCTGCTAAAACGAAGAGCTCTCTCCACAAGGGCCACGGCGTTCCGAAAGGCAGTTACAATTTTCCGAAGAAAATGCTGCTTTGAGATGTCTCCTGTTCAGTGCACCACATGTCCCAGCCTCCTGCTGAGAGCAGGTTTACCCCCCAGCAGGCTGCATGGGCTAGATAGCTCAGTCCTTTACGGGGACAGAATGCCAGAAACCCAAGCAGCTCTCAGCCGCTGG
>NW_005064880.1:0-803 GCF_000277835.1 Geospiza fortis | reverse complement strand
TTTTTTTTTTTTAATGGACTGTCTTCCTGTTCACTTTTATTTTTAGGAAGTTGGTGTCTTACCAGTCACTGGAGCTGGACTTGCACACAGTTAGTTACCACATACCTAATGCAAGTTATTCTAAGGAGATTTTGGGGGGACATATTCCAAGTTTGCAGAGATTATTGTTTCATATGTAATTTAAAATTACACAAGAAGCAGCTCATCTGTACAAATTGAAAGTTTCCACCAAATACCTTGTTATTAGTTTCCTTATGTTCATTTCAACTCTTTAATTAGGCATTTTGTTCCCTTTTCTCCCTTTCAGTAATTATCTCAACACTTAGGGCAGATTACAAAGATGTCTATACAGACAGCCCACCATCAAACCCTGCGAGCTGCCTCTTCAAGCCTTGCAATCAGAGATCTATTACACTAATTTAATTACAGCTGGAAAGTAGAAGTTCAACCCTATCTGGAAATCTGGACCAGAGCTCTACAGCTAAGACTTTGGGCTCTGTAGGTACAAGGCAGAGGCAATTGCAGAGCCACTGATGGTCAGACTGACTGCATACCCTGCAACAGGCTGGTGGAGCTGACTCCTTGCTTACATGAAAGGATGCTGCCTGCTCATGCTGGTCAGCAACATCTTGTCTCAGAAAGACCAGTTTACCTGCCTTACATCTTCTGCTGAAAAGGTAACAGGGCAGTAACACCTCATTCTGGCCAGGTACACACCTTTCCAGCTGTGAACTCTTAAATTCTTGATTTCTGGTTTATGGTGGACATCTGATTCCATCAGTTCTCACCTGTAAAAAAAAAAA
>NW_005064879.1:0-803 GCF_000277835.1 Geospiza fortis | reverse complement strand
ATTTGCAGCAGCACAGAATCAAACATGAAAATCTGAAAACCCAGTTCAGTCGCTTTTGTCACTTTCTTCCTTCTTGCCCAGGACAGGAATTAAAACTTTGGCTCAAAAGCCATTTATTTTATAGTATTTGCTACTCTTTTAATTATTTTCCTATCTTGTTAATTCCTTCCTTCCTTCCTTGGCCATCTTTCTGCCCTTTCCCACGTCATTTTCTGTTCTTCTCTAACCTGTCACTTTGCTCTCCCCTTCCCTTATCTCTCACTAATCCTTCACACTACCCACTCCTGATCACTTTTCACCTAGTGCCTGTTCAGCCCCTAGGTGCAACAGTGTGATGGTAGAATAAAGTTATCTGAATAAGGAAAATTGTCCATGAGGTTTGTCTTTTGCTAGGATCCCTCTCACATTTGCTTCCTCTACTCACTTTTCACTTACATAATGACATTCACAAAAGACATATTCCTCAAGCTTGGAAGCCTAAAACTTATGGCTGCTTGTCCCTCTGTGCACTAAAGCTATAGGCATGATCACAGGCTGCTGGTACTGAACATGTCTCTCTGAAGCAAAAATGAACTACTGCAAACAATGCAGTTGAATTTCTACCATTTCACTTTAGTTTATTTTTAAATTTGCCACAATTTCCCGCATGCCACAAACCTTTACATCACTAATGTGGTGTTTCACTACCGAATTTTAGGTGCAACTTGCTCAGCTGCTGGTAGATTTTGCCTGCTGTGTGTCTGCCCAGGCCAGATTCCACTGCTGAAGCACAGTGTGACAGACCATACTTAACTGCAGAGAAC
>NW_005064878.1:0-803 GCF_000277835.1 Geospiza fortis | reverse complement strand
GGAATCGTAATGGGGCGAGATCAGAGCGCCCTGGAACGCCGAGGCGCCGTCCAGGCGGATCCCCATCCCCTCCCCGGAGCGGAACACCTGCGGGAGGGACCCAAAACACCATGGAAACGCCCCAAAATGCAGCGGGAACGCCCCAAAATGCAGCGGGAACGCCCCAAAATGCAATGGAAACACCAAAAAATGCAATGGAAACACCCCAAAATCCCATGGAAACACCCCAAAACCCCATGGAAACACCAAAAAATGGAATGGAAATGCCCCAAAGTCCAACGGAAACACCCCAAAATGCAACGGAAACACCAAAAAATGCAATGGAAATGCCCCAAAACCCCATGGAAACACCCCAAAATGCAACGGAAACACCAAAAAATGCAATGGAAACACCAAAAAATGCAATGGAAACACCCCAAAATGCAACGGAAACACCAAAAAATGCAATGGAAACACCAAAAAATGCAATGGAAACACCCCAAAATGCAACGGAAACACCAAAAAATGGAATGGAAACACCCCAAAATCCCATGGAAACACCCCAAAATCCTATAGAAACACTCCCAGACCCTACAGATACCCCCAAATCCTATGAACACCCCAAAATCCTAGAGATATCACAAAATCCAATGGAAACACCCCCAAATCCTATAGACACCCCCAAATCCAATGGAAACACCAAAAAATGGAATGGAAACACCCCAAAATCATACAGACACCACAAAATCCAACGGAAACGCCTCCAGAACCTATAGACACCATGGAACCAAACGGCGCTGTCCCCATCCCGGCACTGTCCCCAT
>NW_005064877.1:0-803 GCF_000277835.1 Geospiza fortis | reverse complement strand
ATGTGTGTTCTTTATGAATAGTATTTTAAAGTAGTCTGAATTTTAGAACCCCTTAAGCTGTGCTAATTTAAAAAGACAAATCCAGAAGTCTTTGTGCCTTTTCTTCTTTTTTTTGTTTTTTTTTCTGAGAGCTTATTACTTCATTGACTGTGCTTTTTTTTTTCTTTAATATGTCGTGACATAACCACAGACATCAAGGATATGTGTGCTATTTTAACCTACTATTTTAAAGGAAGAGTGTAATAATACATATAGTTTATATATGTCAGCAAAGCATCTGATACATGTTCTTACATCCCAGCTCATTTGCTTTAATGCTCACTACACTGAAGACCTTGAGCAATTGCAGCACGAGCTGCTGTATTCTTGAATGGACTTAGCAAACCATTACAAATGTCAGGAAGATGTTATTATCTTTAATTCTTTGTTGATATCCATAACTGATATCCAAGTGCCTAAAGTTTATTGCAGTTTTTGGTCATGATTTTTAAGAAAATACTGTGATTTGCAAAGGCAGGGAGAGGTCATCCTTTGTGTTTTTAAAGCTCAAGCTTTTGGAAAAATACCCATCAGCAGTTTCAACAGTAACATAACACTTTTGGGGGTGGAGAGAGGAGGGCAGAAAGCAAACAAGAGCATCTGTTTCTTCAGTTCAAAGTCAAATATTATTTCTTAATTTCACTAGTGCACGATGTCATCTTAATTACTCTCTTTCAACCCCCCAGATCTGCCTCCTCCTCCTGTGCCCCCTCCGGCCATCAAGTCCCCGACGGCGCAGTCCAAGGCACAGCTGGAGGTGCGGC
>NW_005064876.1:0-803 GCF_000277835.1 Geospiza fortis | reverse complement strand
TGGTGACTCCATCACCTCCCTGGGCAAACCATTCCAAAACTTCGGAACATTGACCTCAACATTTCAATATTGACCTCCTTCTTTGAACAGCAATACAGCAAGAAATTTTTTGAGCCCCAAAAATCAACATAAATTAAGAATGAAAAGATATATGTGTATGTTATTTTCAGTAATTTCAAAAACATTTTCAGCTCACTACTTCAGGAGTTAAAAGTAAACTGATAGATCTGTGACTACATGATACTGACAAATAGGAGCATGGATAACTTCTGTGTTTCAGCTCATGTTGCATTATTGGTCCTGTTGGAGCAGAGATGCAGATGTGTGCAGGCAATACTGAAATCTCTTGTTTGCCTCTCATCTTCATGGAGGAATATGCTGGCAACATGGGAACAGCACAGGGAGCTGTAGAGAACATTATTGTTAATATCAACAATGCTAAAACAAGCACTGATTTATGAACATTATGTTTACAATCCTACAGACCCCCCTTGTATTCCTAGACAGGTTTTGATAATAATTATGGTGCTATACTGTGAGAGTCTGTGCGTTTTTGCAGTTTGGGCAATAGCTGAATAGGCTGAACAGGCACACTCAGAGTGCTACAATAAGGTGGAGAGGCAGGATGAGTATTAGTAGGAATTAATTTCTAGGACATTTCTAACTTTTTCATGACTAATTAAGATAAGCTTACTTGCTGTTGCAAGTAAAGAACACATGGTGTTATTAGAAATTGGCACAAGGAGTGCTTAAAACATCCTCTGGCAACTCATTAAAGAACAGGATTAGTCCTAAGGAAAAAA
>NW_005064875.1:0-803 GCF_000277835.1 Geospiza fortis | reverse complement strand
TTAAAAAAACTTATTGCCTGATTTTTTTTTAGACGTGATGCAGTCCCTCCCAGTGTTATGTTGGTATACACAAGAGTTTCTCTTTGAGCATGTCAATATTCACCCTGCCATTGAAGGTGCTGTTACTATTGTGAACTTTAATGCAATATAGATCTTCCCCAGAATCTGAGAACTAAAGGACTGCATATAGCCTTGCCTGGCTTCATTTTGGAGCTGGACAAGACATCAGATTAGGTAGGTCAGCACATCAGTAGGTATTGAGCTAACCATAAAGGAGCCTTGGAACAGTGGTTAAAGAAACATTGATTTTTTTAATGTTAGACATATTTGTGCATAGGATGGATTTCCACATTTGCCCTTTTCTACTGCATTGACAAAAAAATAAAAATCCACACTTGTTTGTTTTTCATCAGGTGGAAATGTGTAGTACACACAAATATTTGCCACCTTTTTTGACCTTGTCCCAAGATATTTACATCTTGGAACCCATTTAAATTTTCTTGGTTTTTTGGACTTTGAAGTATTTGGCAGTGAAAGAGGTGTTGTTGACATACCAAATATTAATTTTAGCTTTAACTGCTTATCATACTGTATATGCTGCATGGAAATGAGAAACATTTAAACCAGTTGACTTCATCTGCTCTTTTCAAGACAGAAGTATATTTATTTAAAGGAAGGAATAAACAGCCAAGGTTCAAAATACTGAGCTTAATATACCTGAGTAAAATAATAATAAACCCTTTCTTAGGGATATTTGAAAAACATCTGTGTTTGTGCTGAAATGCTCCTTGCCTTAAGAAAAA
>NW_005064874.1:0-803 GCF_000277835.1 Geospiza fortis | reverse complement strand
ATGCAAGAAACCCAGATAAAGGGGCTCTTCTGTCTCCAACCTCATCAAGACTGACAGACGTACTCAGATAAGCACCAAGGGACCAAAAGCGCATGCACAAAGGAGAAAAGTTCAAAAGTTCAGTCATGAGGAAGACCACAATCTTTGGCCTCAGAGACCACCAAAGACCCCCATGCGACCACCGCAGCAAACAATGCATGCTCAGAAGGGCGTGGATCTAATTACCATGTGAGGCGAGGACAGGTGGGGCCAGGGGTTGAATATGTATGAAAAGGTTGTGCATATGGAACACCTTTGTGAATAAAGATGTGGGTCAGACTGAGGGTTGGGGCACAAGTTTTCACAAGAGCTATCTCTCTTGTGCCAGGCGCTGATAATACATACCCACTTCATAACTACATCTGGTTGTGGAGTCTTTATTTCATGTATCGCTTCAAAGTAACTGAATGGTGTTTGATATGTCAGCAAGTGAATAGGAAAATCATGAGGAAAACACCCAGAGGAGGGTGAGAACTAGCCTTACGACCCTTTCAAAACATTCATATAGACTTTACCGAGCTTCCCCAGGTACAACAGTGGAAATTTTTACTAGTGATAGTAGATCACTTGACTCATTGGGTAGAGGCAGTACCCACTGTAAAAGCCAATACCAATGTTGTGAGTAAAACACTTCTAAAATCAATCATTCCCCGATAGGGGGTGGTAAACAGGATTGATTCAGACCAAAAAACTCATTTCATATCGAAGATACTTCAAACAGTTGTTCAAGCCCTGGAAGTAAAATGGGAATTACACACTCCATG
>NW_005064873.1:0-803 GCF_000277835.1 Geospiza fortis | reverse complement strand
CCCTGGAACGTTCCAGGCCAGGCTGGGCAGTGCCCTGAGCACCCTGATCTGGTGGGTGGCAGCAGCAGCAGGTGATGGCTGAGGTGCCCCCATGGCGCTCTGGAACTCCATGGGTGGGCACAGCGGACACCCGTTACCTGGGCATGGAATGTTGCCCCTGGTTGCCAGGGGCACTCCTGCTCCCAAGGTTCTGTTGGCATGGACTCTGTTGAGCCAGTTGACGGATTCTCTGCTGCGCAGTAGACGTGGAGCATCCGTCTTCTCCATCCCAGTTGGGAATAGAGAGAGATTTGCTGACATTTGCGAGCCAAACTCTGCACTGACTGTACAGGTGAGTGCAGACGATTCTTGGAAAGGCTTCTGATGCTCAGGGGCTAGGCTGGGCTGCAGGATGGGTGGATGGGCTGCAGGTAGGCTCAAGTACCAGAGTCACAGACTTCCCCTCTAGCTTTGGACAAGAACTGGGGACTTGGGAATGGGAGTCATGGGGCATGGGGGTGTTCAAGAAAACTGGCATTCCAAATAGATAATCTCCCCTCTACTTTTCTGATAGGTTTGGAAGAGCAGTTTTCTGTCACTCTGAAAAATCTGCAGTGGGTTGCCTGAAGGAACCAAAGGGATTGATCACATCCCTGACGTTCCTTTTGTGGTGTTTGCCCCACTTGTTTTGCTGGTGGTTTTTGATCAGAAACCACCATGAGCTCAGTAAGTACTTTGCTACTCGATGGAAACCTGATTCTTAACACATTTTCCAGGGTATTTCTGGAAAGCATTTCAAGACTTTGTAGCAAATGCAGAGGAAC
>NW_005064872.1:0-803 GCF_000277835.1 Geospiza fortis | reverse complement strand
TGATCTTTTTGCAACCTTGAAGGTAGAAAATTACTTCTGAAGGTGACACAAGCATGGATTGCAGTGGCAGGATCCTGATTCAAGAGGAGAAGGAAGTAGCTGAATGTGAATCATGTTTTTTCAAGGTGTGAGCATTCTGAGTAAGAACAGTGATGAAGCCAAGAATTCACCAATACTGTGTATTGGTCCCAGTAAGCAGAGTCAATTGCCTTTGAAAGCCATGTGCACCCAAGCAAACACATGCTTTCTGCTGTTCCATAATCTGTTCCTGTGTCCAGGCTGTGATGCTTTGGCAGTCTGACTGCAGCAATGCTGATGCTGAAAAAAAAAGGAATAGTCTAGCAAGAATTTATCAACTCTGAAAATGTGATTACAGCTTCTATATCAAATGAAGTGTCTTCATCTCATACCTTATATAGACATTGTCTTGTGTAAGTTGCACAGTGAATGTCAGCATTATTTCCTGTAATCATCCTTCACACCCTATCTCTATTGGCTTTGCTTGAGCTCACAGAACCCCACAGACACAGGGAACCAGTCTGGCACTGTTCTTCTGAGACTTTGCATTGGCCATCTGCTTTCAGACCCTTTTTCTTGAATAAGAGCAAGAGTCCTATCTGCATGATGTCAGCTAGTGTTGTAGCCCATCACTCCTGTGCCATTTCTATAGGTCCCCTGAATAAAAACCATCACAAATGTAAGTCTTGGTAAAGGGCTCCCTAAGTCTCTCTGGGACTTGATGGGGAACATGGGCAAAAGAGGATGATGCCAGCTGTAGACTTGCAAATAATCACAAGCAGCTT
>NW_005064871.1:0-803 GCF_000277835.1 Geospiza fortis | reverse complement strand
TGCCAGATGCTCCAAGGGCCTCAGTAGCACCATGACGCTACACGTGGCGCCCGAACAGGGACATGACTCGCTGAGGTCCCTGTGAATGTTCCCAGCAGTGATCCTGCCAGCCAGATGTTGCTGGAAGCTGTATGCATTCAAGTCAGCTGCAACACTGAAGTGAGACTTGAGTTTTATCGAGTCTCACTGAATTGGAAGTCGACAAACCCTTCAACATCTGTGGGACCAACTTTGCTGACAGCCCCACAGGACCACCTTGGCTGAAACCTGCATCCAAGAGTGAGAGTGAGTGGCTGAGTGGCAGAGAGCTGCCAGAGGTTCAGACTTTTGATTTTTCTGTTCCTGTGGGTGGGCATTCCCTCTTCCACCAGGAGAAGTTATGGGAAATAGTCAGTCCCAAGCTGAAAAGGATGTTTTTGTTAAGTTTCAGGGAGTTTTAAATTTAGAGGGAAGTTCATTTTCTGAGGGGAGTTTAAAACATTTTGTTGACTGGTTGTTTAGGGAGTTTCCTGATATCTCTGTTGATTCTATCTATCAGTTATTGTTTTAGGATGCTGTTGCCAAAAAGCTTTATATTTCACAAACACAAGGGGTGTCGAAAGTTGGGAAATTTTGTCCATTGTTTCAGTCAATTTATGGGATCATTTCATGAGTTCATGATTCCAACCCTATGAACCGGTTGATTCAATCTGCCCCCCACATTCCCAAACCCACATTCCCTGAGAACAGGACAGGAGATGGAGCCTGCCCTTTGGCACAGATGAGCCATCTGCCACCTGCCATCTCCCCTCCTTTTCTGTCAT
>NW_005064870.1:0-803 GCF_000277835.1 Geospiza fortis | reverse complement strand
AAAAAAAATCATTTACCAGGTCAATTTTCATATAATTACAGTGATATTCTTCAAATGTCTTTTGTATCTTGGTCTGAAAAAAATAAAGTTTTCTGCCTCTTTGGATCACCCCTGTTCATGTAAAAGTGCTGACCTTGAAAACAGCTATTTGGATAACTAGTTAATTATGGGGAAAAACTGATTTTATAAACAGATATGTGGGTTCAGGCTGCCAAAGGAAATGGGAATGTCATTGGCACGAGGATGATGACACATTTCTGAGCAGACATCCAAGGGCAAGGACAGGTTAGAAATGAAGAGACAGAGAATGTGAAACTAAGATCCTCCCTGCCAGAAAAGGAGAGTGAGGTATTGTACAAGGGGAATTTCACTCCAGTGGCCCCACTTGAGATGCGGTGACCCTGCCACACTCTTCACCTGATCTCGTCTACCCAGCGTGTAATCGCAGAGCTGCTCAAAGCAGGTTAGGGAAGAAGTGCAGAACCAGGAGCTGCAAACATGACAGCCCCACATTCCCTGCCCTCTGCAGTGCCTGTCTGAAGCTGTTCCTGTGCTGTTAAATACCAGCCTGTCCTCTGTCCTTGAAACCCAGTGGTGTCTCACCATAGCTAAACTTTCCCTCCTTTGAAAACAGCGTTGCCTTGTATGTACTGAATACTGATAAATATCTCCAGCCATGCTGCAATCCATATTTGGGAGAGCTCTTGCAGACCCAAGCTAAAACTATGCCAGGGAGCACAGAAGTAATTAAGCATTAGGAGCCACCTTGGGATGGTTTTGATTTATTAAAAATATGGATATTG
>NW_005064869.1:0-803 GCF_000277835.1 Geospiza fortis | reverse complement strand
AAAATCTTTTGGAGTCTGTTCAGTACACATAAATCTCTAGTTATTTTATCTGTGAGTATCCCATGACACATACTGCTTACAAATATTGAAAAATGTTCAGAGCATCTGGAATCTAAATTCCTTGCTGCATAGCATAAACCTTGCCATGCTGTTACTTTGCAGATTGGCACTGAGTACTCAGGCAAGATGAAGAATCACTTAAACATGAAAGCTCCAGACAATGAAAATAATTAGGCAGCTAATTAGGCTTACACTACGTAGCTCGATACTCTCCACCCCCTTGCACACATGTGGCTGCATCTGGGGGAAGTCCTTCTGTCAATCCTGTCACAGAGAGGCTAAAAGTCGTCTCAAGGCTTTTCTCAGTGTGAGGTGGTAAGGGGCTAATTCATTTTTCTCGTCCCTAAGCAAGAACCCCATGCCTTGCTGTGCTCAATGGCAAAGCAAGAAGTCCCAGGAGAACAGACTTGGTCTCTGTTCAAAAGCATTATTTGAGCAATGGGATAATCCTCACCATGTCAGTTTGAACAAGGCTTTAGGTCTGGATTATGTTTGCAATGCAATGCAATGCAAAGTGATGATACCAGATCAGAGAATCTGGCCGATTTTGTGTGGTGAAAGACAATTCTGCATGTTGCCAGGGGGCATCTGTCATTTAATATATGTATACATACAAAGAGAAGGTTTTTGGTTTTATTCTTGCTCATTATGTAGAATTACAAGAAAAGCTTGGCTGTGGTACAGTAGCTCTCTTGATCCACAGATGGCACTAAGAAAAATAAGGCTTCAATTCATGAAAAAAA
>NW_005064868.1:0-803 GCF_000277835.1 Geospiza fortis | reverse complement strand
TTTTTTGGGGTCCCACTAGCTGCTTGCACATGGCCTGTCCGGGGCTGGTTTTTGGGGCATTTTTGGGGGTTTTTTGGGTTTTTTGGGATATTTTTTGGGTCCCACCAGAGCTGCTTGTGCACGGCCTGGTCCTGGATGGAAGCTGCTTCCTCACGGCCTGGCCCTGGATGGATTTTTGGGGTATTTTTGGGTTATTTTGGGTGGATTTGGGGTTTTTTTGGGGTCCCACCAGAGCTGCTTGCGCACGGCCTGGCCCTGGATGGATTTGGGGTGAATTTTTGGGTTATTTTGGGTGGATTTGGGGTTTTTTGGGGTCCCACCAGAGCTGCTTGCGCACGGCCTGGCCCTTGAGCGACTCCACGTTGAAGTTGTTGGTCCGGGCGGGCATGATGAAAAATGCCACCACGGTCACCTCGCTGCCATTCACCTGCGGGGGTCCCCAAATGTCACACGGGGTCCCCAATGTCCCCAAAGGTCCCCAAATGTCCCCAAAGGTCCCCAACCCCAAATAACCCCATTTGTCCCCAGAATGTCCCCAACGCTGTCCAGCCGCTGGGGGTGTCCTTGATGTCACCTGGGGTCCCCAAATGTCACCTGGCGTCCCCAGATGTCACCTGGGGTGCCCTAAAATCTCCCCACAACGTCCCCAAGGCCTCTGATTCCAAATGTCCTCTCTGTCCCCAAATATCTCCGGTGTCCCCAAATGTCCCTGAACGTCCCTCCAAGCCTCGAATGTCCCCAGATGTCCCCAAGTGTCTCCCGTGTCCACATGGGTTTCACCGATGTCCCCAATGTCCCCAATG
>NW_005064867.1:610-804 GCF_000277835.1 Geospiza fortis | reverse complement strand
CAGACAATTGGGGATATAAGCATCATATAGCTAATCCAGGACATTCCACCCCTTATCCCCATATCATCAGCTTACTACTAAAACTAATATGTATTCTAACTCTATAAATAAATATATTACACATACAATATACAGCTATACACAGACAATGGCTGTCACAGACATTTCTTTTATGAAAAATCCTCTCTCTGGCG
>NW_005064867.1:0-519 GCF_000277835.1 Geospiza fortis | reverse complement strand
CTTGGATGTTTAGAAATAATGGCCAATCCAGAACTGAGCTTGCTCGGACACAGTCCGAGAGAGCAGGGTTTGTTATTCATTCTTTCTTTTCTATTCTTAGCAGCAGCTTCTGGAAACCTTGCTTTCTTTTTATTTTTAGTATAGTTATAATAGATGTATATATCATAAAATAATAAATCAAGCCTTCTGATAATGGAGTCAAAGATCTCGTCTCTTCCTTCACCCAAGAACCCTTGTGACAACCGTCACAAATGGCAGTAACATTCAGCAAACAGTGATATTTACATAGTTCTTACCCGACAATCAGATCTCCCTGCGGTACGCATCATGTTGTTCCATCTTTTTGCATTATCCACCACGTACAACCTGGTCCCTGAGCAAAGACAACCCCACGAATGGGTTTGTCTGTACTCGAAGCAGAATTGATCTAAACTGTTTTCCCTAACAAACCTCTGACATGCAGTACTGGGACTTTGTCTATTGTACGCAGGAGCTCAGATTGGGCAGGGCCCACTCAGT
>NW_005064866.1:0-804 GCF_000277835.1 Geospiza fortis | reverse complement strand
GCAGAAGAAAGCAGCTCTGGACTGGGCTCTGACAGCAGCAGTGAAACTCCCTTCCCCAAGAGCAGCAGCTGCCACCATCCTTCTCCGAAACCAAGAGGGAGAGAGAGAGCTAGGAGCTGCACCCAGCCCCTTCCCCCAGCCCAAAAGAAAAAAAAATCTCCCAAAAAACCAAAGGAGTTTCCCCCTCCCTGCCATCAGTGCTTATTAGCAACTCAATGGGGAAAAAATTCCACAAATAACAAGGAAGGAACAGGAAAAAACAACAATCAAAAACCAAAACCCAACCCCCAATAGGGATGCTGTAGGCGAGGCTACAATTCTGGATGATCCTGAAGCGAGGCATTTGGGATCCCTGTCACATGACCCAGTTATCGACCAAGGAATGGTAAGGGGTTCTGACCCTCTCAGTCTCTGGATACAGATCTTGAGAAGTGTGAGGCAAAGTTATCTGTATGCAGATGATCTCTATATGCAGCAATCCCAGTGGAAGACCATAGAACAAGGGATTCAACGCTTGAGACAAATGGCGATGGCAGAGATTGTCTTCACAGAGGACCCAACAATGCCTAGGAATCCAGACTTGGTAACATGTACACCTGTGATGTCTATGAAAACTTGTACAATTTGGGCCACAAGAATATGCTTCTGCTTTAGCAATGATGAAGCAGGCTGATGGCGATGAGGCCGTGCTTGATATGGCGAAGAAGCTCCGAGCATATGCTGATGCTGTGCATCACCCATCACATGCACGAATCACAGCTTTGGAAACAGGTCTGTAGAAAATAGAAGATAAGATGGAGGAGA
>NW_005064865.1:0-804 GCF_000277835.1 Geospiza fortis | reverse complement strand
TGAATAAAATCATCAGATAAGCCTAGAAAAGGTATGTTGTAAACAAGCTCAACAATAAGCTGTGCAAGCAGGTTTTAAGTAAGCACATGTGTAACAAATTCATACTGAACCTTCTAAAATCAATAACTGTTTAAAATACAGCTATTGTCTTTATTTGGATGCACTTACAGAGTGGTATAGATGTCTTTTGAAAGACTGTTTCTTTTTCTCTATCTATTTGTAGATAGGACCACCCCAGAACAATTTTTACTTGGGATGCTGGCTCTGAAACTGAATTGCCAGTCACTTCAGCTAGCCCATGAAGGACTGGGATTTATTGCACACAGAGATGGCATCTTCATTGCTTAACTACAGAAGATAAGGGTGTTTGAATTTAACTTTTAACAAAACAAAAGATCAGTTTGCCATTTGTGTTTTCAAATAGGCATATTTTTGCCCAAGGATTCTTCCCATGAACAAGAGTAGGGCAAAATTCTGTAAAATGTTCAAATGTCTTGACTCATAAATACGTAGTGATAGAAGAGTTTCAAAGATCCAAAGGAACAGGTGTTAATTGTATCAAATGTTCAAAATCAATATATGAACATGGGCTTACTGTGCTATATATGGCCTAATCAGTTTAATCTCAAGTTCAGGTAGTTAACATTGGGAAAAAAAAAACCCTAATTGACTTGATGCTGCAGTTTTTCAGGCTGCTGTGGTTAAGGCTGTCATATCACTGTAATTTCTTCTGTGAATAAATGTGTTTACAAAGAAAATTGCAAAGATTACTTGGGCTGGAAGAGATGCCTCTGTTTATTCCAA
>NW_005064864.1:0-804 GCF_000277835.1 Geospiza fortis | reverse complement strand
ATATGGAATATAATAACATTTTGGGTTTCTTAGGGGGAGAGAAAGTCAATGCAGCAGGAGCACCCATCCTTGCAGAGAGGTTTTGTCCTGTCAAAACAGGTGGATGCTGAGACATCCTAGTAAAAGCTTTGATCTCACACGCCTGTCTGGGGTGGTTTAACATAGAGAGCAGATGGACAGAGTGGAAGATAAACAGATCCACCTTGAGAAGAAAGCTAATATCTTTACAAACAATTTGAGGGGTAAAGGTATGGGTGTTAACATCTTTGAAATGGGTCTTAATGTCTCTACTAACTTCAAGCCGCAGGTTTTTTACAGAGCCCAGACAGCTTGGCTCCTGAAACAGACAAGGGTCTGCACAAGCTTGAACTTCTGAACTTTGGAGTAAAATGACAGGTTCGAGGGGGGAATAGGTGGTAGGCGGTTGGGAAAGCCTATCCCTTCCTAGTACCTCAGCCAATGGGGAAAGGAAGAGGGCAGCATGCAGACGGGGGTTTAGGATAAAAGGAGGCTGTGCCCTCCTAAACCTCAAGAGAGAAAACTCTGTGTGAGTGTGCGCCAGTGGACTCTCTTCCTTTATTCAAATAAAGTTGCAGGACTCATCTGTCTCTTTTTTGGACATAAACCTCTGTCATTTGTGGGATTTTCCTGACAACCTAAAAGCCTGATCCTCTGGCTAACTGATTTATGTTACCTACACTGTTTGAACCAATAACATGTTCAATTTAGAGTGAAATGGGAGTTACACACTCCACAGCATCCACAGAGTTCCAGTCGGGTTGAGAAAATGAATCAAACTCTTAA
>NW_005064863.1:0-804 GCF_000277835.1 Geospiza fortis | reverse complement strand
TTTTTTGTGGAAACAATGATCCGTTCAGGCCACAAAAGTCAAGGGAGGAGCAAAGGCATGAACCTGGAATGTCAATAAGTTATTGAATGCCATTTCATGGAGTCAAAAGTGGTGATTAGGCCACTCATCCCACAAGCATCAGATGTGTTGTGGGCATCTCCATTGATCTTGAGACAGCATGATTTGTGAGGATTGGTAAAGTGGAGACCTGTTGGCAAGGAAGATAATGTGACCAACTCTGCTGTCACTTGCTACTGCAGTACCTACAGAAAGGGGGAATGTTGAGTCCCAGTGGAAAAATCTGCAGTGCAAGTGTGTGGGTGCTCATTCCAGCTGTACTTCATTATAAAGTTTGCCTGATTATTGCAATCACTCTGAAGATCTCTTAAATGGCCGAGGTGACTCTATGATTTGCGATTTGTGGCTAAGAGGCAATTTTGAAATTTCTAGAACAAACAGGAAGGAAATTATTCTTATTTTAGGAGCATGACTCAGCAGCAATGGATCAGCAAAACCAAAAGGCATTGATTTTTCTAGTCATCAGTGAAGGGAGAGGTGAAAGTTGTAATTTATGCCCTTGTCTTTTTTCTCTTTCACAGATATTTTTTCTTATGTTGATATGTTAGCATTGGTCAAAATAGCATCTAATATCAATGTAAATAATGCAGCAGGGAAGGAAGTGTCTAAATTTCAAAATGTGCAATAATTCTTTGCTTGTAAAAAGCTCTCACTTACTTGTCTAAATCTTTGATGACCTCATTGTCTTCAGCATCCCATGCTTTGTGGCCTTACTCAATAATGTCA
>NW_005064862.1:0-804 GCF_000277835.1 Geospiza fortis | reverse complement strand
TGGGTGATTTGAGTGATTTTGAGTTTCTTTGGGGCATTTTGGTTGATTTGGGGTCATTTTGAGGCTGATTTTGGGCTGATTTTTAATGATTTGGGCTGGTTTGGGGTGACTGGGGGGTTTTGGATGTTCTGCCTGATTTGGGCTGATTTGGGGGCGATTTTTTTCTGATTTTGTGCTGGTTTTGGTGCTTTGGGGGTGATTTTTGCTGATTTCGGGATATTTTAGCTGACTTTGGGGTATTTTTGTTGAATTTTGCGATGATTTTTGCTGATTTTGGTGTAATTTGGGGGTATTTTTGCTGATTTAGGGATGATTTTTGATGATTTTGGCTGATTTTGGGATGGTTTTGGTGAATTTTGGGTGATTTTGGGATGATTTCTGCTGATTTTGGTGTAAGTTTGGGGTATTTTTGATGATTTTGGCTGACTTCGGGGTATTTTTGGTGAATTTTGGGTGATTTTTCCTGATTTGGGGGTATTTTTGATGATTTTGGCTGATTTGGGGGTGGTTTTGGTGATTTTGAGATGATTTTTACTGATTTTGGTGTAATTTTGGGGTATTTTTGGTGATTTTTGGGTGATTTTTGGGTGATTTTGGTGTAATTGTGGGGTATTTTTGGTGATTTTTGGGTGATTTTTGGGTGATTTTTGCTGATTTTTGCTGATTTTTGGGTGATTTTTTGGTGATTTCTGGGTGATTTTTGCTGATTTTGGGGTATTTTTTGGTGAATTTTGGGATGATTTTTGCTGATTTTGGGATGATTTTGGCTGCCTTTGGGGCTTTTTGGGTGATTTTTGCTGATTT
>NW_005064861.1:0-804 GCF_000277835.1 Geospiza fortis | reverse complement strand
AAATGATTGCCAGGCTGAAGAGAAAATTAATCTCCCTAGAAGTGCTTTTATTTTTCAAAAGAGTAAACACTGCATTTTAATAACTTTGCCTCTTCTCTGACTTATGGTCCTTGAACTGCTATAGGCAGGGACTCTTTAGCCTCATGTCTACTTTCCCTAAGCCATGTCTTGTGGTTTGAAACTACAACCTGGTGTATTAAACGTTGAGTAGAGGTTTTCCTCTTAGGGCTGCTGTTCTCCAAGTCCTACTAAATCATTACTTCTCTGCTCTGTTAGGCTGTTACAGCTGAATTACTGTTCCCAACATGGCTGTTCTGCCACTTAATGCATTATCTGCCCTCTCTCAGCCAGCTTCAAATCTCTTTGCCACCTATGTGCTAGAGGCTAGAAGAGGAGAAAAAGACAAGGAAGAACTCACATGCCAGCAGTAATACCACATACTGAAACAGGGAAGTGTTGCCCCAAACACTGGGCTGGAATAATCATTGTGGAGGGACAGACTGTTCTGCAGACTTTGGTGTCAGTCCCCACTAGGCCTTCCCACACAACAACAGGGCTCACTTCTGCTGTTCTTTGTTGTGGCAGTGGACATTTACTTACACAAGTAACCTCAGTGATATGGGAATAGGTCTTGGGAACATCTGAATAATCCTGCTGTTAGTTGTGTAAAGCCCTGAGTCCCAGGCTGCTGCACAAGGGCTGGATTCTTCTGGCTTGGAAAAGGCTTGGTTTTCATCACGGTATGGAAACATTCCTGGTCTAAAAAAAGAGTCCTGAAACAATTCTGATTAATAAAACACAAAG
>NW_005064860.1:0-804 GCF_000277835.1 Geospiza fortis | reverse complement strand
AAAAAAAAAAACAGCCCAAAATCTGTTGGTCCCCATGGCAGTATACACTGTATTTTTCTTTCTGTCCTTGCTCACATCTGGTCAACAATAAAATCTAATTACATGGATTACAGCAGACTTAGTAAGCCCTGTACATGTGCTAAGCTAAAAGTAATTACCCTGCTGTCTCTTAGGGAAGTTATTCCCCTTTCTTTTTCCAGAGTTGCTCTTTCTCTACTTTGTCAACAAACTGCAGAATATCTTTAGCAAGAAGTTCAGGTTCCTCCAAAGCTGCGAAGTGGCCACCCCGAGGCATGAAGTGGAAGGAGACAAGGTTGGTGTATTTCTTCTTGGCCCAAGCCTGGGGTATGTGCAGGATTTCATTAGGGAAGGCAGCAATGCCAGTGGGTACCTGTACTGTGAGCCTGAGAGAGGAGAGAGAATCATTGTCATCTTCCAAACACTTAAATCTGCAACAAATCAAGAGTCCCAAGGAAATGTTCCTGAACAGTTGGGATCACTCTTGTTAGGCATTAAAAATTGGATTTCCAGACCCTAAAACTGAAGACAGCTATAATTCCTGAAGGAATAACCTCTCTTTTATTTTTGCATACAGTGATATTAAGGCAATTTTGCAGGGGATCCAGGGCATGAGGCTCAGAAGCATGGAAAGGGAGAGGAGAGCCCTGGGAGGTGGTGGGCAGCAGATTTCCTCTTGCTGCACACAGGGCTCAAATTGATGGGCAAGCACACAATTTGATAAGAGCTGGAGAGAGATTTACAGAGAAGATAACCACTCAAATACACTAAGACTGGCAGGACAAC
>NW_005064859.1:0-804 GCF_000277835.1 Geospiza fortis | reverse complement strand
AAAAAAAAAGATTAAGTGATGGCAGATCCAGCTAGAAATTTCCATTAACATTGTGAGTCTGCAAAACAAAACAACCCAAAATTCCGTTAAATATTTAGTCATAGTCTTGCCTGGTTTTTACCCAAATAATTATTCCAGTTTCATAGAGAATGGAGGATTTTCTGCAACCTATGTTTTGTAAAATAGAATCTCTTAGGCAAGTCATTTGAGCTTTTCATACATGTCCTTTGCTCATGAATATACATACACATGCCCACACAGTGCTAGAAACAGCAATGTCAGCTTGGAAAAGAAAGCCATGAGTGGAAGTCAAGGTTAGACTAGTGAGCTAACAGTGGAGTATATACAGCTCCTATATGTATTGTATGTATCTACTACATACAAACATACCAAAAAACCCCCAGAACTGAAAAGATAATGTCCACACAACGCTTCACATTATTTGCAGTTACCTTCCATATCTCTCACAGAGGCAAATGAATTGTCATCCTTACTGCTAGACCACTGTTTGGGAGGGGGTGACACTGGTTTCCATATAAAAATGAGATTTCCTCAGAAGTCTTTGAAATTCTGCTGTGTTAAACCTGATTGTTGCTACTCAGTTGGGAAATGAACATGTGGAAATGGCATAATTTCAAAATTCTGGCATGAGTCTCTTTTAACTGAGGCATGTTTTCAGGAACACATGTAGACCACTTGGCAAGGCAGGTGAAGGACACAATGGATCTGATTCTTCACTGAAATATCTTTGATTCATTTTATACATATAGGCAGTGCTCACAAATTCTTGAGGAGTTTTCTATG
>NW_005064858.1:0-804 GCF_000277835.1 Geospiza fortis | reverse complement strand
CCCCCCCATATAGGACGACTTTGGAGCCAGAAAACATGACCTTTGTATAGGTCCATAACAAACACAGTCCTCACTTGTTGCAGATGATGCTCAATACTGGAATACCAGTGAGATTTGTTGTGGTTATTGAAAGCATAGTAATCACATCTGTTTTGGCCATCAGTTCTACCAGCACGTTTATCATCACCATGTCACATCACGGATTATAGCAGGTTTTGTCATGGCATGTTCTCTGACTGTGACAGTATCACTGCTGAGACCTCTAAAGACTTTCTTCCAGCAAAGGAAATCTTCATCTAGCTGAATGCTGGTGTTTACACTTGAAGGGCAATTTTTTTAAGAAACAGAGATCACATCACCTTACACTCATTCCTGCCTACCTATTCAGCCCAGTTTGAATTAAATGGAGTCATGAGCTCAAGGGAAGTTGGTAGTGCTACCTGGCTCCCCCACTGCCTTTCCTGAGAAGCTTTCTGTCCTCCATGGTGCCATGCACTGCTGATCTCCATCTAAATGTCAAAGCCTCATTTACCTGGCTTTGCTTTCTGTCCCCCTGTGCTTTGCTGCATAAAAATCTGCTAAAATAAAAGTAGTCACTCCTACTTCTACACTTCTTATAGCAGGAAGATACAGCTGGAAATTTCAAGCTGGACAATAAAAGAGAGGAAAAGTAACATGGGCCAAAGAAAAATGTGGGGGCAAAGTTCTCCAATGCTGTATCACTGGCAACATTTCTACTGCCTGGTAACATGCCTAGAAAAGGACAAAAGCCCCAGTGGGGAAAAAAACAAAACAAAACAAAAC
>NW_005064857.1:0-804 GCF_000277835.1 Geospiza fortis | reverse complement strand
TGATCTACTTTATTCCAACATCTAGTATAGCTGGAAAAATAAACATGTCAGAGAAGAGTGACATGTGAGGGGGGTGCATGCTCTGTGGCTGTGCTGGAGGAGATGGAGAGGGGGACAGAGCAAAGAGTGGCAACAGTGGGCACAGGTCCAACATGTTGCAGTGATCACATGACACTTCAGCGTTTTAAGGCACTTAAGTCAGTTTTTCTTTCCTGGGTTCCCCTTCTGACAGGAGGAAAGGGTTGATGTTGGCAAGCCTCGCAGTGGAAGCATGCATGGCACAGGAACAAAGCCCTGGGAAGAATTGTGTGTGCCACAGGGTATTTGCTTCTCCTCTGAGTGACACTGAAAGTGAACAGCAAATAACCACTGGGAAACCACATAATTATGTGAAAATTGGGCTAAGAAACTGCACTCCCCAAATGTTGCCCTCATCAGCATGGTAAAGCATTGCAATACTTACTGACAAAACACACGTAAGCAATATTGTTATGTTGTTCACTTCTCAATAAAGATTACTGGAGTATGGTTGCTATCTTTAAAGATGGAGTTACACCTGCATTATAGCCCACAGCTGCCTGGTTGCTACAAACAGGTTTCAATCATGTCTACATATTCAGCATTCCAAGTATATTTTTAAAGTGTAATTTTACAAAGGAGCGCATTTTCACAAGTCATCCTGATGACAACAATGTGACAAATAATCATTAAAGAATTTATTTCCCAAAGCATAAATGGTGTGCATTGCCTCAGTGCCCATATTTTCTAAAGGAGAGGATTAGTCACCAACTTGTCAAGCCTATT
>NW_005064856.1:0-804 GCF_000277835.1 Geospiza fortis | reverse complement strand
ATGTTTTCCTTCTTACCACTAAAATACAACTATTTTGCCCTTTTTCCATTCAGTATATTTAAAAATATTGCACTACATTTAATTTACCTCTTACAATCATTATCATTAGCAACACTTATGTGAGGAAAACGATACCCAGCTTTTCTTACCCACCGTGTTACAGGAGTCAATTTAAAACCATGAATGTGTATTTTGAAATCAGTATTTGCATTGTTTTCACAGCTCCTTCATGTGCTCCAGGGCTTAAATGAAGCACTTGGATATATTTGAAAACCTCTGTAGTAGTTTGTAAGAGCAAACACTGATGGCATTGAAGGCAGATCACCACCAATGGTAAGCTGCTGAGAAAATGGAGTGGGGAAGTCTTAATATGCATCTCAAGCAAGTACAGGTTAAATAACTTTTAGACAAGAAGGGAAGCTCATTTTGTGCGATTATTTGCTGAAGCTTAATTTCAGAAGTGTGTCACATGCCTGTTTTACCATGGATAGTTTTCCATACATCAACTAAGTAGTATCAACTGCCCAGAACTCACTAAAAAGTGCAAGTAGTTGCATGACTGGCAGTAACCATTTTGCTTAGAAGCACAAGCACATTGTCCCATGATGAAAACTACTGCTTCTTAATTTTGCCCATCACAAACTAAACCAAGAAGCAAATTTAAAGGAGAGGTACATTACAGATGACCTCAAAAACTAAAGGAATTATTTTTACCATCTCAAACTCCACTCCCACAAAGGCTTTTTTTTCTACTACCAGCAGTACCAGTGATAATGATACAAGTACCTAGCACAGTACCTAAAA
>NW_005064855.1:0-804 GCF_000277835.1 Geospiza fortis | reverse complement strand
TACAGTCTGCACCTGGCAGTGTACTCTAACTGCTTTATTCAGTCAGTGTGAGCAGGCTGGATGGTTCCATTATCTCCAGAGAGAGTATCTGCCCACGGTTCTGTGTGTATACGTACATGAAGTTGACACAGCCCGTCCCTGCAGGTGGAGCAATCCAGACAAAGCTGAGGTTGGTGGTTGGGAGATGGCTCACATGGGATGCAACCACGCTGCACATGAACTGGTTTCCAAACTGGTGGTCAGACATAATTCCTAGGAGAAAGAGACAGAGGGAGGAAACAGTAACAAGTGTTAATGGCTCATTGCAAGGTGCTAACAGACCGAGAAATGCGTCTGCCATGTGTTTCATCACGGCAACACGGAATGAAAAAACCCCAGGAGTGTGCCATCAAATAATTAGAATTAATGCCAGTGAAAATACTGGAGCTGGCCTTTGCCTGAGCCAAGGCTGACTCTGCATTTACTGCAAGGGTCTGTGTATTTACTGCTATTAGTCTTCATGAGGCCAATACCAGAGGAATTATTTGCATTTTTGAAGGAGGAGCTGGATCACAGCTACTGTAAGTCAGTTATTCCATTACCTCATTTACACTCATTACAGATCTAAAAGAAAATAACACCTGAAGCAAAAAACCAGTTCTATATTAATGAGAAAACTGAAGCTCTTAGAGAAAGATATTCTCTATTATCTAAAAGAAATCTATTTGGGAAAAACAGATGAACTCTGGATTCACAAACTCTTCTGATCTGAAGCAAATGCAACAACCCTCCACAGTTTTACCAGTACATATTCCTTTGATTTTT
>NW_005064854.1:0-804 GCF_000277835.1 Geospiza fortis | reverse complement strand
TTTTTTTCTGATTTTTTTCCTATTTTTCGCAAATTTTTGCAAATATTTCTGATTTTTTTTCTGATTTTTTTCTTATTTTCTTTCACATAAATTCCTAATTTTCTTCAGATATTTTGGGAATTTTTCTCATTTTTTTCTTAAACTTTTTGGGATTTTTTTTTCAGATTTTGGCCTTTTCTTAGGGTTTTTTAGGAATTTTTCTATTTTTTCAGCATTTTTCTGATTTTCCCGCTTTTTTTTCTGCTTTTCTTCCAAACTTTGACCATTTTTTCTCTTTTTTTTCCCGATTTTCACACTTTTTCTTTTTTTTTTCTGATTTTTCCTGCATTCTATGAATTTTTTCCTGATTTTGTTCTGATTTTCTTCTTTTTTTTTTGTCTGCCATTTTCCCCTGATTTTTTCCGATTTCTTTTTCATTTTTCTCCGATTATCTGAATTTTTTTTCGGATTTCATTTCTAAATTTTTTGAGAATTTTTTCTTTTTATTTTTTCAAATTTTTAACCATTTTCCAGCTTTTTTCCATTTTTTTCTCATTCTTTTCCCTTTTTTTTCTACTTTCTTCATTTTCACAATATTTCTGCTTTTTCCATGTTTATTTCTGATTTTTTATAATTTCTTCTGATTTTTTTCATTTTATCTCCAATTTTCTTCATTTTTTCAGCATTTTTAATCAATATTTCACAATTTAAATTGGATTTTTCTTAATTTTTTTTGAATTTTTTTCTCAATTTTCTGTATTTTCTCTCCTTTCCAGGGCCAGACCCCTCTGCAGACTCTTCAGGAGTGGCTGGAGAATTTTGGAG
>NW_005064853.1:0-804 GCF_000277835.1 Geospiza fortis | reverse complement strand
TGCCATTAATGAAGATATTAAATAGCACTGGTACCAATACAGGCCCTTGAGAGACACCACTTGCCGCTGATGTCCATTGGGACTCTTAGCTGTTGATCCCTGTCCTGTTTTGTAATGTTCTTTTATGGACAGTCTTCCCTGTCAATAGCAACCTGTTCTGGTTAGTTTTGATAGGTCAGAGGCAAAACCTTGCTGTTTTTCTGGGCAGTCTCCTGATAGGGTGAGGCTGTTTGCTAGTGAACAGCCCAGCTGGACACAGGCTCTGCAGGCAGGAATTAAAGGTGCTCATTTAACACTGTTAAAGATCACTTTCGTTTTCTGAGTATCTCATATTGCTTCTGAGTGTTGCATCTTTCAGGAGGAGGATGAAGCCCATTCTGCTCTGAAGGCTAATGGGTTTGATCTGTGAATAGTAAATTCTGGGGATTAGTGGATGGGTTAAATCCCACTACTCAGCCCAATCACCTCTAATCTTATTACAGTGCTCAAATGATTAAAATCAGTGGTGATTCTAATGGGGATACAGCTTTACCTAACCCATTTACAGGTCTTTGTGGACACGGTTTTGGAAGCTGCCCTGTGCTGTGTGATTCACTTTGTGAATGTACCTTACTTTTGCCTTGTACCTTACACAGTTGAACCTTTCAAGAACTTAGTGTGTAAGCATCACTAATAATAGTATTTAATTGACTGGAACAGTGCTTGGATTTTACCCTCCTACTTTCCTGTAATAAAATCCTTGTTAATCGGGAATATGTTCCCATGGTTTCTCTTGTATGTTTAAAATCCTTGAAAAAAAAAAAA
>NW_005064852.1:0-804 GCF_000277835.1 Geospiza fortis | reverse complement strand
AAAAAATTGACCATTAATTAGACTGTATGATTCAGCACAAAGTTTCCTGGCATCTAGACTGGAATCTCAGGAATTTGGGAGATTCAAGGAATCCTGAGATTCCTTGAATCTCAAGTCAAGGAATCTCAGTCTTTGGGAGATTCTCCCCTAATCTATTTGCTTGTTTCAGCAGCAGAAAAAATAGCCAAGCTCATAAAATCTCCTTGGACACATTAACAAACACTGAAGGAACCAGTTATGGAAAACTGTGGAGAAACACTGTGGTTTCTGCCATTTACACCATTAACATCCTATACTTTAAGTCAGACTTGCTCTGCTTTTCTCTATCCACTTTTCAAAACAGCAATCATGATTTCACTGCCAGGAGCTATAAAATACCACAATTAATTTTTCTTTGCTAGAATTGTTGTTCTATGCCGCACTCTACAGGGACTTCTCACACTTTGTATCTGCATAGTCTCAGTTCATAAGCTTCTTATTGTGAAAGGATTTCCTCTTCTAAAGGAAATCTGAGCTCACCAAGAGGAGAGGGAAAGGGATAGAAATCAGGAGAACCAAAGGTCTGTCTGTGCATCATAGCACCCATGAAATGCGATTGACTAGATCCTGTTGCTGCTGTTTGTCAATGTCATATCTACTCCAGGTCAAAGCTGTCAAGTATTTTGCTGTCAACATGACTCTTTCCTGTTGCTTGTTACTTTCCTAGAGAAAATGACAGACCCAAACAAGGCATTACTACAGGCAGCACTCACAACTGTGAAATGTTGGTGTGTTGTGCTACCAAGAATACTTCAAAAAGCAGCA
>NW_005064851.1:0-804 GCF_000277835.1 Geospiza fortis | reverse complement strand
AAGCTTTAACGAAAAGGGATTGCAAATGAGATTAAATGGAGTTCTTGACTATACAGAAACAGGAGCCCATATTTTGTCATCTGTAGATGATATTCAGACCACATTGTCAAAATTCAGACTATGAGAGGATCTCCTTTCATTAAACATTATGAAAAGAGAAAAGGGTAATTTTCTGTAATAGTACATCACCAATTATTGTAACCAACAAGAAATCTCTTCTGCTTAATCTAAAGCATTGAGACTTCAAATGCTTTTGTTTATCCTCCTTAAGCAGCAAATTAATCTTGTTTTAAAGGGATAAAGCTTTTGTCCCTTGTCAGCCACACACTATTTAATCCCTTCAAGCTGATTTTTACTCTTAATTAATGATGTGGGAGTACTAATGCATTGGAGATGTCCCTACATATTTTTAACACACTCTGGTACTTAAGACAGCAGATCTATTATATCAAGACCTCTGTCTTACCAGCTAAATCAATACCTTTGTTTTACCAGCTAAAATATATCTGAAGTAGAGGTTGAAAGGTTGAAGGCTTAGAGAATTTTGTCTAAACTTCCTACTTAAAATATAAAGCTACTGAATTGTTTCGCTCTTCAACAATTAAAAATGTTAGGGCTTATGTAAAGGAGATGAAGAAACTGAAGAAAGACAAATTTCAGGGATGTGATGAAAGAGTTAAATATTTTTCCCAAAGCAGAAAATTAAATTCTAACATTAAGCATTGTGTTCAAAATTCTGTACTTCCATTTTTGAGCATAGATTTTAATCTGGTTTTGTCTCTTTTCTCAATGAAGTACTAACTT
>NW_005064850.1:556-804 GCF_000277835.1 Geospiza fortis | reverse complement strand
CGTGAATAAAATGCATGATGTTTGGTAATATATTGACAATATGGGGACAAGGGGTGGAATGTCCTAGGGTGACGTTATGATGCTTGTATCCCCAGTCATCCATTCTGTTTATGCTGGATATCATGTTCTGTGCCTTCAAGACTGGTTCTGAAGAGTGAAGGTTTGTTCTGTTATCAGCCTGCTCACTCCCCCACAGTTGGCGAGCACAGAGATGGAGCAGTATATTGGGCTGCTTTTGGGTTTTTTTG
>NW_005064850.1:0-279 GCF_000277835.1 Geospiza fortis | reverse complement strand
AAAGAGTGTTGCCATCCAGTATTGCTCATTTTGTGTGCTGGGGGGTGCTTTCCCTGTTAAATAAACAGGTTCTTTCTACTTCTCTCTCAGGAATCCTTCCCGAACCTGTTGGAGGGGAGGGGCCGTGTGGGTTTGCTTTCTGGAGGGGCCCCCTTTTGGAGGTTTTCTCCCAAATTTGCCCTAAACTAGGACAGTACCTTAATGTTGTGCACTGTTTTATGTAATCTTCTAGTAGTTCTTTTGTTTTATACCGTGTAGTAAGTAACTCTGTTCAAGACC
>NW_005064849.1:0-805 GCF_000277835.1 Geospiza fortis | reverse complement strand
CCCCAATTTTTTCTGAAATTTCCCCAAATGTTCTTCAAATTTCCCCAAATTTCCTAAATTTTACCCAAATTTCCCCCAAACAGCCCACAATTGCCCCACAATTTCCCCAAATTTTCCCAAATTTCCTCAAATTTCCCCAAATTTCCCCATATTTTTGCAAGTTTTCCTCAAATTTCCCCAAATTTCCCTCAAATTTTCCCAAAATTTCCCAATTTCCCCAAATTTCCCCACATTTCCCCAAATTTTTCTGAAATTTTCCCAAATTTTCCTGAAATTTTTCCCAATTTTCCCAAATTTTCCTCAATTTCCCAATTTCCCCAATTTTTACCCAAATTTCCCCAATTTTTTCTGAAATTTCCCCAAGTTTCCTCAAATTTCCCCAATTTTTCTCAAATTTCCCCAATTTTCCTAAATTTTACCCAAATTTCCCCCAAACAGCCCACAACTGGCCCACAATTTCCCCAAATTTCCTCAAATTTTCGCCAATTTTCCTCAAATTTCCCCAAATGTCCCCAGAATGTCGGTGGTTGTACCCATGGCGTTGCTGTTGAGCAGGAGCACGCCGTGCGCGCTGCCGTCCTCTTCCAGCGCCATGTAGAAGGGTTGGAAGCCGTAGGAGTTGAGCTTGTACTGGAAGAGGTCGGGAAAGGCGGAGTTACCGATCGGCGGATCATCGATTTTTGCATTGGTTATTGATTTTTGAGCTGATTATCAATCGGTTATTGGTCATTGATGGAAAGCCAAGGAATTGGTGGGGAACAGATGGGTTGGGTTGGGTTTGGATTGGTTGAGTTGGGTTGGGTTG
>NW_005064848.1:0-805 GCF_000277835.1 Geospiza fortis | reverse complement strand
CCTCAGTAACCCCCTAAAAAGTATTTAAGTTTTAGTGTGATGAAGCAAAGAGTAAGTTAAGTTTTGAGAAGAACTCATTTGAGCAGTGGAGAACCTTTTGCCGGAGTAGTCCTGCTGCACCATGCAAGTCAGATGTCCAAAACTGCTGCACCCTGCCAGGCCCTCAGTTTTCCAGCTCTGCTTCTCACTTTTACAGGGATGAAACTGAGACAATGCACAAGGTGTTGAGATTCCAGCTTCTCCCTGCCCTGTTCCAGGGGCCCCTGGCTCTCCACAGCCCTGTTTTGCTTCTCTGACAATGAAATTCTCTGTGGCAATTGTTCTCCTGATTTGTGCATGGAATCAGCTCCTTCAGAGGACAAGAACAAGGTGTCCATGTGCAGGGGAAGGGCACCATCACCATGCTCATTGTTGCACCACTGCCAGTTGGTGTTCAGCTCTTGGTCACACCACGCCACAGTCAGGCAATGCTGCAGGTGGGGCTTAGTGCTCTCCTTTTGAAAAGCATTAGCAATTCCAAAATTTTAAAACACGGTGGTGGTTGCAGTGGGCAGGGGAATCCAACTCAGAATATTCAGAAGGCTGACAGCACCAGGGAGAGGTAGGCCATGCTTTGCCTACCATCATTGATCTTCTGAGCAGCCTGACCTCTGCTAGGCCTGGTGTAAAGCAGCCCTGACCACGAGCTACTTCCAGCACAAATGAGGGGTGATTAGAGCAGTAAAAGTCCCCTCCTGTAGGTCTTTTAAACTCTGCTGGAGGCTGGGTGGAGGGAGGGAGTGGAGAGGGAGAAAGGTGCACCAAG
>NW_005064847.1:0-805 GCF_000277835.1 Geospiza fortis | reverse complement strand
AATCATTTCTTTTCATTTCTTTGAACTCCCCAACCCCGGATTTATCCGACCCCAGGAATTCCATTTATTGTCGGCGAAATTCCATTTATTGTCGGCAAAATTCCATTTATTGTCAGGGAAATTCCATTTATTGTTGGCAAAATTCCATTTATTGTCGGCAAAATTCCATTTATTGTCAGGGAAATTCCATTTATTGTTGGCAAAATTCCATTTATTGTCGGCAAAATTCCATTTATTGTCAGGGAAATTCCATTTATTGTCGGCAAAATTCAATTTCTTGTCGGCAAAATTCCATTTATTGTCAGGGAAATCCTTGGCCGGACAAATCTGCTGCCAAAAATGAACATTTTGGGTCTTCTTGAAGTGGTGGGTAGCCGGGGGAGGAAAATCGGGGTTTATTTCTTATTTCTTCTTTTATTTTTCTTTATTTTATTGCTATTTTTCTTAATTTTATTTCTCTTTTTCTTTATTTTATTCCTATTTTTCTTTATTTCCTATTTCTATTTTTCTTTATTTTATTCCTATTTTTCGTTATTTCCTACTTCTAGTTTTCTTTATTTTATTTCTCTTTTTCTTTATTTTCTGTTTCTCCTTTTCTTTATTTTATTTTTAGTTTTTCTTTATTTTGTATTTCTTTGGTATTTCTTTTATTTTTAGTTTTTCTTTATTTTGTATTTCGCTGGTATTTATTTTTATAATTCATTTCTATTTCTTTCATTTATTCCTCTGTTACTTTTATTTCTTTCTATTTCTTATTTCTATTTCTTAATATTTATACTTATATAAAATGCCCCAAAAATGCCCC
>NW_005064846.1:0-805 GCF_000277835.1 Geospiza fortis | reverse complement strand
AATTCCCCATGTGCCTCAGGCCTGGATATCATTACACTGCAGCTGGCAAAGGGAAGCAAGGTGGGTGAGACAGCAAAGCCACCTGTTCTCTCATGTCCCCTGCCCCACAAAACAAAAACATGGACAGCTACCTGCATGGATTAGGCAAAGCAGCACACAGGCAAGGTGAAGGAAACACTCTACCTGTCTGCCTCATCTGGAGGAAAAGGAGGACAACAGGAAGAAGCCACGTTGTCCCACGATGACCTGCCATGCCCATCCTCCGAGCGCACTGCGCATCACCCGCTGCTCGCTCTGCAGGGCTCTGGGGCAGCTGCTGAGTGAGAAACACCACAGTGCAAAGGTCAGCCACTCATGAGAAAACAAAACCTCTGAGAGCAAAGTCTGCACTCAGTGTCACCACGGCACAGTGTTCAAACACAAAACATGTGAGTGTGCTGCAGCAATGCCCCACTGATAGCTTTGTGCTGGCAGAGCACCTCTGAGAGGCTTTCCTCTAGAAGTTTGGACAAAGCCTCTCTAAAGCAGCTGGACAATGCAGGTAGCCAGGAGCTAGAATGGGTGATGTGGCTCTTGCCCATGTCCCAAGGAAGGCAGACAATCAGAACCAGAGCTTTGTGCCTCCTGCATGCTGGGCCGAAGCAGGAAAGCACCCCAGAAGTGAGGAGTGAATCAGGGTACCCAGTTTGCAGGTCTCAGTGAGCACATTGCAAAGTTGTTACCCACCAGCTCTGTCACAAGCACACTTGGACAGAGCACACTTTCCCAGACTCATCAATTTCCATCCCATTATGAATGTTGGGGG
>NW_005064845.1:0-805 GCF_000277835.1 Geospiza fortis | reverse complement strand
TCACCCTTTCTAAAAACAGCTGCTGATCATGAGACTGCCAGTGAGATGTTCCCAGGACTGGCTGTAGCTGGAATTCTGCTTCTGGAGATTCCCGCTCACTGGGCCTTCCCAGACCCTTGTGCCAGGCAGTTCAGTGACAGCTTTGCCCACACCAGCTCAGCCCAGCAGTGCATCAGCCTGACATCAGCTCTGGCCCTGGCCTGAAAATGCTTTCCCCAGGTCTGCAGGAGGGAGACAGTGCTGCCCAAACAGGGGCTGGGTAACTCCTCAGTGCTGATTCTCCATCCACATACCTTGTAGGACACAACTCCAGTGGCAGCAAACGCCACCTGAAAGATCAGGTTGTGGCCATCAACTAGAAAGCTGTAGCCTTGCTGCATTGCTTGCCCAAGGCTCAGCTGATGTACTCTGGTGCCATCATCAACTGACAGATTCCAGGACATTGGAGTTGCTGGAACCTGCAAAGCAGGAAATCAAACGACACAGAAGCATCAAGGCATTAGATTGTCACTCTGCAGGGCTGCCACCTCCCAGGCTTTACATTCAGCCCTATACTGACAGGGCAGAACTAAGCTTCCCAACAAGATGCAAGTCCACCAGAGAGGTCCCTGCCCAAACTTGGAGAAATCAGGCTCAGTTTATCCCAAAACCCCAGGCACTCCCCCCAGCTCCCTTCACAGGCTGGAAGGAACATACCTTATGCTCATCACTGAGACTTGAAATGAGTCCTGGGAAGGAAACCTGAAACACATCATGAAAATTAGACTGCAGGGACTTGCAGGGTAGTAGCCACACAGCAAAATCT
>NW_005064844.1:0-805 GCF_000277835.1 Geospiza fortis | reverse complement strand
TTTTTTTTTCTTGAGCATTGACTCCCAGGTGTATCCTGAGCTTATCACAACATCCAGATTTCTTGGACTTTCATTGATCCAGATCCTTCTACTTCTTCTCTAAGGCCAGATGGGTGTTGTATGGCTCTGGCTACTTCAACAGCCCCTAGGCTCTTGATGTGGCTCTTGATGTCTTGGTTGTTAATTCGTCAATATTGAAGTGACCCTGAGTGATGTCTCCATTACAGTCATTAGACTGAGGATGTCTCACACCCCTGAAAACTTTTATGTAAACATAAAAGTTTACACTCTCTTGAGATTAATTTTGTTATATTATTATTTAACGTTTTTATTCTTTCAATATTTGGCTAACTGCTTGTTCAGAGCTGTTGTGCCACTGATCCGTGACTGATGAAAAATGGACTGTGTGTTGAAGTCGCTGCTGAAATGATTGTAACTGACTGCTTCCCACTTTCTTAATTTATTTTGAAGGTGCAAGCAGCAATAGAAGAACTCCTTTCAGTAGGATGTGAAACTGAGCCAGCTTCTGCTAAAATCCTTTTTCACTGTGGTTTTGAGAAAGAAGGTAGGAAGCTTCTGTGGCAAATAAGCAGTATTTATTGTGAGGATGGATCTGCTTTTATGACATAAGTGTTATTTAAACTTTTACTGGTAGGAAATTTACACTTTTAATGGGTATGAGTACATACTCATGTTTACCATCTATTAGTAGTGTGTATATGCATTAAAACAATGTGATCAATATAATAATCACAGTGATCAATATAATAATCACAGGATATCCAGAGTTGGAAGGGACCCACAA
>NW_005064843.1:0-805 GCF_000277835.1 Geospiza fortis | reverse complement strand
ACTTGGAAAAAAACCCATTTTTTTATACTAGATTTTTGTATCAGTTGAATCATAGAGTTCTTTCAGCTGATGTTTGCATTTCCAGTCATGAAATGCTTGTCTTATGGAAATTTCCCCCATCCAGAACTGGGTTTCCTTCTGTTGCTCAGAAAAAAAGAGCAAAATCCTGAACAATGGGATCCTACCAGCTATTTGGGGGTTGTAAATTGGGCCTGTAGTAATTACATGGGTTTTCTACACAGCCAGTAGAGAATGGGAGGTATATCCAGAGTGTCATATACCCACTGTAATAAAGGCATTGAGGGGACCTAGGAAGAAGCTGCTGTCATTAGAGGGCCCTACTCAACAGCACAGCCTAGGTCTCATCACTTGTTGGCAGGTAAATTTGGGCAAAATGAAGGTTACAGTGAAAAGAAATATAAAAAGACAGGTGAGCAGAAATGGATGGATCAGAAGAACTTGTCTGGAGAGGATGTATTTACAGTGTTTCTTCCTTATGTCCCCATGTAGCTTGGGAATGGAATAGAGAGGGACAGCTCTCCCCTCTGACTCTCTCCAAACAAACTGAGTCCTCAGGAGTCTGGTTTTGTATTTAGTCTGCTTTCATCCATGCCTTGAATTAAGAGCATGCATCATGTTGATATTTAGGCTCAGAGGAGAACTCTTCACCATCCTGAGGGATTTAAATGTTGTATCCTATTGTAGATGTGGCTCAAGAGCACTATGGCACCTCAAGGCAAACATTTATGGAAACATTTGTGTTTGGCTTCCAAAAGATGGAGCAAGTAGTTTTGGTACAGGGTTT
>NW_005064842.1:0-805 GCF_000277835.1 Geospiza fortis | reverse complement strand
TCAGGAGTGCAGCAGCAGGATGCAGACCATTACTGCTTTAGTCAGTAAGCAGATGGCAGCAGTAGTTTGTCTCAGAAATAAGTGACCAGAGCTGCTCAGTGCTGAGCCTCTTGCTGCATTATTCCACAGGGAGGAAAGCACCCTGCTTTTTACACATTTGTTATCCTTATTTTCCACAGAACAGCAAGAAGGTACGTGGGAGGGAAGAATACATTGTTGCTTAGCAATGAGATGTTCATAGCATGGTTGGTTTTTTTAAAGCTTTTGCTAAACATACACACACAAAACTAAGATAAAACCACCCTGAGTACAATGGAGAAATAAAATTGCATTCCTAAGAATGGAATTACTGAGGCCAAAGATTCCATTTCTCTCTCTTTTAGGTACCCAACCAAATGAATATTCTGGAAAAGATTATAAGAAATGTGGCAAGGATGAAAAGTGGTAATTTCCCAGGTATTCTCTCAACTGTGTCAGCAAGCTCAGAACTTGCTGAGCCCCACAGTGCATCCATGTCATTCCTGCATCCTCATGGACGTATCCCCCACTAATTCACAGTGTAGTTGTGCAATGTGTTAGAAATACTGCCACAGTTTCTGTTGAAGCTGCATCCTGATGATCTCACTGTCCCTGTCTCTCATTGTTCCTTATTCCCCATCTCCTAATTGGTGTTTCAGGCAAAAGATCTCCCCTGAACCCCTCTGTGGACAAGGTTTTGGCATTGACCCCTGGCAGAGTGTGGGGAGGAAAAGGAAGCACAGGATCATCTGTGCTGCACATCACAGAATCATAAAGGTTGGAAAAG
>NW_005064841.1:0-805 GCF_000277835.1 Geospiza fortis | reverse complement strand
TTTTTTTGTGAACAGTTCAAATAGTGCACTCAAAAATTCAACAAAAATTACAGTGCTATGAAATGCTATATAAATCTTTTTCTCAGTTGTCAGTGAGCACTATTAGTGGGATAACACATCCTCTTTAAAGCGCATTCTAAAACTACAAGAGCGCCTCAAAAGTTAAGGACCATTGCTAGAGGGGGAATACTGTTTTTGTTTCACAGCAGCCTTTTATCAGAACACCTGACACCTTCAAAAGCTGGAGGTTTGTGGGGATCAGTCCTCACTTCGAAAAGTCTAAAAGAGAGCATCCTAAGCTGGAAGAAAAAATATGGGGAGCAGGTAAATTTATGTGAATATGTGTTTTATAAATTTGGTTTCAAGAAAAATGAGGCATTAACAGTACAAGTTTGAACAAAGCACAGGGTATAGGTGAAACAAATCAAGCTTTTGCAGCCCTTCTGCTATGTAGGTCAACTGTAATGCTTTAAGTCCTGTCTTGAAAAAGGTTTTCCCAAGCATGCTGAATTTTTAAAAATTATACATTTGTTTTTGCAAACTGCAGAAGCATTTGAGGGAATAGGAGAACAGTAAACTAGCTTTTATTTGGTTGCATAGCCAAAACTTAGAAATTATGTCTCTACACAAGAAAGATCAGGGCATCGAGACATCACACAATTTCCCTAACCTTTCATGTTTCACAATAATACCCATATTTATTGTTTAATTTATTCATTTTCCTGCTCAAATCAAAGCTGTTGAGAACTAAATTAGGTTGTTGTTAACAGTACCCAGTTTGTCCTTCATTTCATTCTGATTTGAT
>NW_005064840.1:0-805 GCF_000277835.1 Geospiza fortis | reverse complement strand
ATTATTCAAGGGGTGAGTGGAAAGGATGAGTGGGTGTGTTTTATTCAACTGCTGTTAGTAGATGTGGAGGATAGGTTTCATATGCATGAATTCCTCTTTGTTCCTACTCGTGATCATAATTTGCTGGGAAGGGATTTGATGGCTGAAGTGGGAATGCAAATTAGTATTATGAAAAATTATACAGAAGCTAACACTGTGGCAACTTTGAGTAAAACGTCTGAGAAGGCTTATGCTGAAATAAACCCAGGACTGTGGGCAGCTTCAGGGAAGATGGTAAAACAACAATTGACATGGACAGTCCTCCCACAGGGATATACAGAGTCACTGGTTTTGTTTGGGCAAGCCTTGCAGAAAATACTGAGAGTTTACTCCACCCTCAGGAGACAGGTTGTTGCAGTATGTGGATGATTTGCTTTTATCAGGGGAACAGGAAAAGGTGGTTGAAGAAGCTACTGTGAAGCTGCTTAATTTTCTTACTAAATAGGGACTTAGAGTGTCTGAAAAGAAGGTGCAGTTGGTAGAGAAAAAGGTTAAATATTTGGGAGACATTTTGACTGGAGGGTTATGGTGTATTGATCCAGAAAGAATACAAGGAATTTTTCAAGTACCATTACCCCAAATAAAGAAGGAGTTTTAGGGTTGATGGGGTACTGCAGAGCATGGATTGAAGATTTTTCTGTTTTGACCAGACCTTTATATGACTTTTTAACCCAAGACTGTCCTAATGTTGTGATAGGGACACCAGAAAGAGAGCAAAAGCTTTAGAAATTTAAAATAAAAATTGATTAATGACCCAGTCTTAGCT
>NW_005064839.1:0-805 GCF_000277835.1 Geospiza fortis | reverse complement strand
ATCCCATAAATCCTGATCCCATAAATCTCATAAATCCCAGAAATCCTGATCCCATACACCCCATAAATCCCATAACCCTGATCCCATAAATCCTGATCCCATAAATCCTGATCCCATAACCCTGATCCCATAAATCCCATAACCCTGATCCCATAAATCCATAAATCCCATAAATCCCATAACCCTGATCCCATAAATCCATAAATCCATAAATCCCATAAATCCCATAACCCTGATCCCATAAATCCATAAATCCCATAAATCCCATAACCCTGATCCCATATAAACCCTGAGCCCTGCAGCAGCTGCAGCTCCGCCCGGTGCTGGGCCAGCGCCTCCTGGAACCGGCCTGGAATTGGGAATTCCAGACCCTCATCCCATAATTCCAGACCCTGATCCCAAAAATCCCAATCGTGATCCCCAAATTCCATTCCCAGAATTCCCAAAATCCATTCCCAGAATTCCCAAAATCCATTCCCAGAACTCCCAAATTCCAATCTCAGATCCCATAATCCGCTCCTAGAAATCCCAAAATCCCAATCCCAGACTCCCAAATCCCACCGCAGATCCCAAAATTCCAATAGCAGATCTCCAAATCCCAATCCGAATTTCCCGAATTCCAACCCCAGACTGCAAAATCCTCTCCCACATTCCCAAAATTGCAATCCCACATCCCAAAATTCCAATCCCAGATTCCAAAATCCACTCCCAGAATTCCCAAATTCCAACTCCCAATTGCCAAAAATCCAATCCCAGATCCCAAAAATCCAAACCTGGATCCCAGTTTCCCATTCCCAGTTTCCCA
>NW_005064838.1:0-805 GCF_000277835.1 Geospiza fortis | reverse complement strand
CTTTTGCAATAAGATGACAACAATAGAGTGCTAATAAGTAACAGCAAACAGTTCAGAGGTTCTGGATGTTGCCTAAGGCTCAGGCTCTGTGATGTGCTTCTGTGACACTTTGTAAATATTTGGGTTTTACTATAAAGGGCTATATTCAAATGTGGTGGATTGTTTTGCACAGAACCTGGTTAATCCTGTGTAGGTGAAGACATATCTACCTAATGATTGCATTTATCACTTCATGTGCTTTTTCTCATCTTGTCATTTTTAGACTAAACCTAGTGCCTGCTTTACAAAAACATTGTTGGTACTGATTTATGTCAGTAGAGGTTAGCAATGAGACTGAACTGACACTGACTAAAGCACTTTGAAAATCTCTTTCTAGAGACCTAAACCTCACTCTCATTGCTTTGATACAGCAAAGCACCTGTCCTTGCAAGGTAACTGTAGCACCCTAGTATCATTGCACATCCCCAAATCAAAGTTGCTGAAAAAGGTCTCATCTAAAGAATATAGACAGCTTCTCACTTAAAGAGAAGAAATACAGCTTCTTTATGGTGGGACCTTGCTGAAGTTTACTCCTAGCTCAAAAAACGCAGGTGTGTCTGCTGTGTTATTGAGTATCTCAGAAATATTTGTCCCTGAAATATATATAGCTGTGTTGTTTTACTGCTTATTATCTTGGATTAGTTCAGGCAGATCCCTAACAAGTCTGGTTATCCAGTATGGATGCATTTTGGTATTTTGCCCTGCTGTCATGTTGGAAAATGTTCTTGGTTGGTGGTGGTTCTGGTTTTTTTTTGTTTTTGTTTTT
>NW_005064837.1:0-805 GCF_000277835.1 Geospiza fortis | reverse complement strand
TGCCGGCCAACGGGGGCTCCTACTGCGAGGGCATCCGCGTCAAGTACCGCTCCTGCAACCTGGAGCCCTGCGCTGCTGCAGGTAAGGCCTGGGGCTTGGCTCAGCTGTAACCACCCCAGAAAACCAAAGCTGGAGGTGCAGGCTGGTGCCCAACACCACCCCCCTATTGTTTCCAGTGCCAGGGAAGAGCTTCCGTGAGGAGCAGTGCGAGGCTTTCAATGGCTACAGTCACAGCACGAACCGCCTGACTGCCTCCGTCTCCTGGGTTCCCAAATACTCCGGTGTGTCGCCCCGGGATAAGTGCAAGCTCATCTGCCGGGCCAATGGCACCGGCTACTTCTATGTGCTGGCACCCAAGGTTGGTGAGAGACCCCCAGGGTCAGTGCTTGGACTGTGGGATGGCTCCAGTGCCCCTGGAGATGAATAGATTTCCCTTGTCTGGTGGGTGGATGGTGTTAGATGAGTGTGAGATGAATCAGCTTGGGGCTGGAGCTGGTCCGTGGAGGGTCTTCCTGTGGAAGATGTAATTTTTTCCTCTTGTAAAGGTGCCTCTGGCATATTCCTGTGATCCTGGGATAGAGAATGATAGTTTGGGTACTGGGGAAGCAACGGGCAGGGCAGGGTGGACATCCAGACATGGGACTGAGTGGGATGGTGTTAGCAGTGTCCCCTGTGCAGCTTGTTCCCTGCAATGGAAAGGGCAGGAAATTCTGTGGATGGGAGAAGAGGGATGTAGTCCCATCTATCTCTTCTCAGAGACCCCAAAATCCTGTCTGCAAAGCAGAACGTGAGCAAAGAGCGACAT
>NW_005064836.1:0-805 GCF_000277835.1 Geospiza fortis | reverse complement strand
TTCTTTAGATGTATGTGGTTGATGTCATACTGCACAGTCTGGCTTAAGTAAGCATCAGTATTCACAGTGGAGTAAGCATGTCCAAAGGATCCCAGCTAACAGCAAGGAACAGGACCTTTGTTCCTCTGATCCTCCGAGCCATTCATGACAGCTAAAGGATACCCGGGGACTGCCAAGATAGCACCAGCCATCCTAGCCCCTCCAACACCTTTGTAAAACCCTCCCCTTACTTTCATCATAGATGAGAAACTGTAGCAAGACTGACTCTGGGATGTCTGGATCAATAAAGAAGCAGGTGGATGATGGCTATAGAAGTATTGTTGGTTTTCAGAACAGTAGTATGTTTGCACTAAGTTGCTCCATGACTTATCCATTTTGCACTGTTCATGTTCCTAACAGTTGATTCTTTGGGCAATGCTCACTCCTTCAACAGTTGTACCGTCTTCTTGGCTCAAGGCTTCTACCCAGAAGGTGACCTTGGCATCCTGTTAGTATTTCATCATTCCCTTTCTTGGCATGTTCACTTGGAGTTAAGATGGGATGGAATCCCGTTGCCATTTTATTTAAGTCACTTAGGGACATTATTCATAGCATAGGGGACAGAAACATGGTGGCTCGTTCTATTCTGTGGTATCAAGGACAAGCCATGGAATCTTGGACAGATGATGAAAATATGGACTCACTGCTTGAGCCACCCCACAGCATTATTCTCTCATTCCTATGACTCCAATAAGGAAGAGCAGCATTTTTGCTGACTGCCCCCATCCCACTCATCTGTGATCAGGCTCTTTGGCTGGGAAGTCCC
>NW_005064835.1:0-805 GCF_000277835.1 Geospiza fortis | reverse complement strand
AAAAAAAAAACCCCACAAAACACTCTTGCAAACCCACATAACCAAAAAGCAAATGCAGTGCATTTCTATTAAATCTGCATGCTTTAGCACTGTCTGAAAAAACATTGCAAAATATTTTGTTGTGTCTACATCAGAATTCAAGTTAAATTTTTGTTGTCATAATTTTCAGTGTAGCTCAAGAACTGTTTGTAGTGTTCTGCTTAACCACAAAAATATATAAGAAACCTGCTTGCTTCTTACTTGGTTAAAACCAAAATTCAACTGTAGAAGACAGGTTTAGTAGGTTAGATTTCCAAAAGCATTGTAGCAGAAAAAGCTATGAGCTATTATGTCTATTTATACTAGGTGTGCACCAGACACAGCCCTCTAGTGAGTCTCTGCTTCTGGAGGTGGTGAAGCAGGTGAAAGTGAGTGACTTGGAAGATGATGTTCTGGAATTACCAGAAGAAGACACAGCAGCCAGTTCCAATTTGTAAGTAGAACAGGATAAACAATTGCGATTTGTTTCTGTGCTAGGGATAAGGAGCAAGAAACAACTTTGGGAGTTGAATAGAATCCAAAGTTTCCCTCTTTCTTTGTCTGGCCTTAACAATTCAATCTAGGGCAGTTTTGATCAGCAAAGTTACTGTTGGATTTATCATTGTCACCACTGAGACAAGAAAAGTCCCAGGGAAAAGAAGGCAGAGCAGATGTTTATGAGAATCCATTAGTGATTCACTGCTCACAGGTGGGCTGAAGCTACAGAATTGTTAATGCTTCTCTACTGTGTATATTGACCATAATTCTCAGGAGGCAATATGCTGTG
>NW_005064834.1:0-806 GCF_000277835.1 Geospiza fortis | reverse complement strand
TGATTGGGAAATGCCAGCATGGGTTCACCAAGGCCAAATTGTGCTTGACAAACCTGATTGCCTTCCAGGGCAGAGTAACCTGCTTGGTTGATGGGGGAAAGCAGTGGACGTTGTCTACCTGTGTTTCTCCAAGGCTTTCTCCACGGTCTCCCACAGCTTTCTGGTGAAGTTGTGTAACAAGTCTGCTGGACAGCTTCCTGTCCCGCTGTTGTGTAACAGTCTGGACAAGCTGCCCGTGCAGTGGGTGGGGAACTGACCCACAGGCAGCACCCAGAGCGGGGGTAAATGGCTCCTTTTCCAACTGGGAACTGGCACAAGTGGGGTCCCCCAGGGATTGGTGTTGGGCCCAATGCTGTTTTGTGTCTTCATATGTGGTCATCCAGAGCACTTGAAATCACTCAGGGATCAAGTGAACACTTTGAAAGGGGGAGCCATGCCACAGGAAAACCTGTGTAGGCTGGAGAGTGGGCAAAGAAGAACCTTTTGAAGTTTAGCAAGGACAGGTGAAAGGTCTTTCACCTGGGAAAACAAATCCAGGAGGGCAGCACAGGCTGGGAGTGCAAGGCTGAGGAGCAGTTCTGTGGAAAGGGACCAGGGAGTCCCAGTGAGCAAAAAGCTCAATAAGAGTGAGGAGTTGCTGCTGGAGCAAGGGAGCCCAGTGAGGTCTTGGGCTGCATCAAGAGGGGCGTCAGTGTTTGTCAGGCCACACCTGGAATACTGTTGTCTGTTTTGGTTTCTGCTGTACAAAAAAGATACAGACAGGCTGAGGAAGGTGGAGAGGAGGGCCACAGAGATGATCAGAGGGC
>NW_005064833.1:0-806 GCF_000277835.1 Geospiza fortis | reverse complement strand
AAAAAAATATACCACCTGTCAACTGTAGCAGAAAACATATGCTCAGTACAATAGCGTGCAAACCAAGTGCTACACAGCTCATCTTCAAAAGTTATCCCCTTATGATTAATCTTCCTCTAATGGACATACAGTAAAAATTGCCACAAATAATGGTTTGAGTTTTCAGAAGAATGTGTTTGCTATCTGCTGTGAAAAATGCATTCTCCATACACAGGCAGCCCTCAAATTATTTCTGTGCATGTGAGCTGGGAAATTAAAAGTTGTCTTGTTTTAGTGGAGAAAAGCTTGTTTGCTGGGATTAAAACTTTTTGCCTCTTTCCATAAGTGGGAATAATTGGCAAGGATGTGTGTGAAGCCATGATTTCAGTCCTCTCCAAAATCCTCTCTAAAGTGGTTCCCTTTATTTACCTCTTTACCCAGAGGCTTGGAATAAAACATCTTCATTACATTCATGTGACTAGATAATATCTAGAAGCATGTGTGCCAGGTAGCTTGGCTGCCTCTGGAAGGAAAAAGCAGGGTTCAGTTCCCACATGCACAGCAAGGGTGTTTTGGCCAGAGGTAAATTATTTCAGACTGTCTTTCTCCTTCAGCAGCAAGGGTGAAACCTGACAGAGAAACTGCCTTTCCTGAAGTGCATTAAATACAAGATCATCACTTTAAGAAATGAAACTCTTGTAGCATAAAGACATTTTTCCTGGCCTTTATTGTCACCGTTTGTGAGGCTGAGTAGTAAAAGGGCAAACAGAGAACAGCAGTAATGGAAGAAGTAGAATAGCAAAAGAAGTACATTAAAAAAAAAAAAA
>NW_005064832.1:0-806 GCF_000277835.1 Geospiza fortis | reverse complement strand
CCCATTTTCCCCAATTTCCCCATTTTTTTCTCATTTCTCGCCTGATTTTCACCCAATTTTCTCCGAATTTTTTCCCAATTTCCCCATTTTTTTCCCGTTTCTCACCCAATTTTCACCCTTTTTTTTTGTTTTTCCCCATCCTTCCCTTATTCTTTCCCCTTTTCCCTCATTTTTCCCAATTTTCCCCCATTTTTCCCCATTTCTTGGCCATTTCTCCCCCAATTTCCACCCAATTTTTTAAAATTTTTCCCCATTTTTTCCCTCATTTTTCCTAATTTTTCCTGTTTTTTCCCCAATGTCCCCAACCAAAATTCCCCCATTTTCCCCATTTTTTTCCATTTCTCACCCAATTTTCACCTTTTTTTTCCCTATTTTCCCCATTTCTCCCAATTTTCACACAATTTTTTCCCTTTTTTTTTTGTTTTTCTCCATTTCTTCCCATTTTTTTCCTATTTTCCCTCATTTTTGCCTTTTCTTGGCCATTTCTCCCCAATTCTCATCCAATTTTTTTTATTTTCCCCATTTTTCCCCATTTTTCGCCCGATTTTCTCACAATGTTTTTTTGTTTTCCCCATTTTTCACTGATTTTTCCCAATTTCCCCCATTTTTCCCCATTCCTTGAGCATTTTTTGTCCAATTTTTTCAATTTGTTTTCTCCATTTTCCTCCCATTTCTCGGCCATTTCTCCCCCGATTTTCACCCAATTTTTTTTTTGTTTTTCCCCATTTTTCCCCTAAAATTTTTTCCACTTTTTCCCATTTTTTGCCCATTTCTTGAGCATTTTTTGTTCAATTTTTTCCCAATTT
>NW_005064831.1:0-806 GCF_000277835.1 Geospiza fortis | reverse complement strand
AAAATATTGGGGGAGGAGGATGAGGAACCCCAAAATTTGGGGGAAAAAAAAACAAAATTGAGGGAGAGGGAAAATCCCCAAAATTGGGGGAAAATCCCAAAACTGAGGGGGGGAAAACCCAAAAATTTGGGGGAAAACCCAAAAATTGAGAGAAAACCTCCAAATTTGGGGGGAAACCCCAAAAATTGAGGGAAAACCCCCAAATTTGGGGAAAAATCCTAAAATTGGAGGAAAAAAAATCCCAAAACTGGAGGGAAATCCACCCAAAATTTAGGGGGAAAAAGCTCAAAATTGGGAGTGGAAAACCCTAAAATGTAAAGGGGAAACCTCAAAATTTGGGGAGTTCCCACAAATTTGGGAGGAAACGCCAAAATTTTGGGGAAAATCTCAAAAATTGGAGGAAAACCCCTAAAATTTGGGGGGATAGCCCCGAAATTGAGAGAAAAGCCCCAAAATTTGGGGAAAATCTCAAAATTTGAGGGAAAAAAATCCCAAAATTGGAGGAAAACCCCGAAATTGAGAGAAAACTCCAAAATTTGGGGGAAAACCCAAAACTGGAGAAAAAAACCCCAAAATTGGAGGGAAAACCCCAAAAATTTGAGGGAAACCCCCCAAAAAATTGGGAAAAATCCCCAAAATTTAAGGGGAAAACCCCGGAAATTTGGTGGGAAAACCCCAAAAATTGGGGAAAACCCAAAAATTTGGGGAAAAAGCCAAAACTGGAGGAAAAACCCCGAAAATTGGAGGAAAAACCCCCAAAATTTGAGGGAAAACCCCCCAAAAATGGGGAAAAATCCCCAAAATTT
>NW_005064830.1:0-806 GCF_000277835.1 Geospiza fortis | reverse complement strand
TAAGGTCCTTTCCAATCCAAATCATTCTGGAATTCTGTGATCCTATGACTGGAGAAAACTTGCACCCAGATAGAGCATCTGTCTCAAGGACTGCTGGAATGACTAATGGTTCCTATCACTAAAGAGATGTTCTCAGAGTCACCCCAGAGACAGAAGGTTTGCCGTTTCACTTAGACTTTCATGGATGGTGAGTACAAACAACTTGCAGAACAGGCTTGCTAATATTGCAAAAGCAATGCCAAACCAGCTGGGTTTTTTTCCATTTCCTGGAACCAGGAAATTCTGGTTTTCCTAATTTCAGGACAGTGACTGGTAGCTTAATTTCCAGGACAATATATCCATTTATTACAGTCAGTTTGCTTTCAAGGCAGCAGACAGTGATAGTTTTTTCTAGTATTTCAAATGGTAAAACAAGGTTCATTGGAGACTTTTCTCAGGAAACAAATTAACCACTATTGAGTTGGTAAGGAGTTGAGTCTCCTACACAAGGTATTCCAGATCTGTTTTGCTAGTTTTTATGCTTATCCTATAGTTTAAATCTATGTTGGAGAACAAGAATCACTTTTATGAAACTGCTGGTATAAAAATAGGTCACACAATAATTTGAAACTCAGATGAGAAAAAAGAGGGAAGGAGATTATCTGGTGTTATACTGACTGACTTTAACCACACAATTTTGAGTATAAACTGAGAAACTGGACAATATGCTGGCAGACATGGCACAGGAATTACAGCTGGTTTAGAAGAATTTTTGTCTGCAAAGGTGGTGAGACCCTGGCAGAGGTTTCTCAGAGAAACTGTGGCTG
>NW_005064829.1:0-806 GCF_000277835.1 Geospiza fortis | reverse complement strand
GCCTCTCTGACAACTCTGCTTCTCAGAGCTGAAGTAGTTTAGAGGGTGTTTAAGTAATTACTGGAAATTGAGTTGCTTATTGTATCTCATCTTACACATGACCATGCACCCTTCAAGAACACTGCAATTGCACTTAGAATGTATTAATGTGGTCTTTACCCAGAAAAAGTCCTAAAAATTCTTAGTAGATGGTTGGTTGCAGTTAAGAGTTAGACATTTTTAACACAGAATGTACAGGATAAAACTTACAGAAGTTGTGTTATGTACAGAATAAAATGTACAGAATAAAACTTACAGCTTTTTCTACTTGCAATGTTAAATCTGCAGATGGCAACTCCTCTGTCTGTATGAGTTGAGTGGCACAAGCAGAATCCTTCAGCAGGGAGTCAATATTATCATCTCAGCGTGGGGAGTAATTGCAAGCATCAAAATCAGCACTACAAAAGGAAGTGACTTCAGAAGATTTCAAGAATGTTCCAGGTAAGTATTTAAATGTTCTGCTGTAAGTTGTAGGAATGGCTACTGAAGAGCACATCCACAGGATCAAAGTCAAAAGCTTTAACTATCAGAAAGCAGCCTTCTGTGTCTTGACAGTCCTCCATTTGCCTGTGAATAATAAAGTGGAAGAAATTATTTCACATCTCCTTCAGCTGAGTGGATTTATATCTGGTAAGATATAAACACTGATGGAGATAAATGAGAATATGTTATGTGATTGCATTTCATATTTAAAATTCAGTGATACTCTGAAATCAAATGCTGCTTCTTGACATGGATGGCATTAGACATTTTTAATGTGTGCTTGG
>NW_005064828.1:641-806 GCF_000277835.1 Geospiza fortis | reverse complement strand
CCTAGATTTATTATTTCTGACACATATCTGATGAAAGGAAGACATTTTGCTGGAACACTGGAACAGGTTGCCCAGAGAAGTTGTGGATATCCCATCCCTGGAAGTATTCAAGGTCAGGTTGGATGGGGCTTTGAGCAGCAACAAAGGAGACTCTTGATGGTAGAC
>NW_005064828.1:0-221 GCF_000277835.1 Geospiza fortis | reverse complement strand
GTAATGAGGATCAAAATTGATTGAAAGCATCTTAAAAATGTGAAGTATTTCATTGTAAATGATCTGTGATCCAAATACTTCTTCCACCTTAGTGAGGGACAAAAATATTCTTCCATATCATGATGGTCTAAAATTGTATAAAACAATGTTTTCTTCTGAAAGGATATCATCTATTTTTTTTCTATTTTTAGAAAAAAATATTCCTAGACATACAACACATG
>NW_005064827.1:0-806 GCF_000277835.1 Geospiza fortis | reverse complement strand
CCCTGAATTTTCCCAATTTTCCCTCAAAATTACCCCCAAATCCC
Source organism: Geospiza fortis (assembly GCF_000277835.1). Lineage (NCBI taxonomy): Eukaryota > Metazoa > Chordata > Aves > Passeriformes > Thraupidae > Geospiza > Geospiza fortis. The sequence goes on along the minus strand of NW_005064827.1, from coordinate 762 downwards.
TAATTTTCCCCATATTTTCCCCAAAACTACCAAAATTTCCTCCAAATTCCCCAAAATTCCTCCATTTTCCCCTTTCCCCAGCCCATTTTCCTCCAATTCCCCAATTTACCCCCAAATTCCCAGGTTTCCTCAAGTCTTTCCCAAAATCCCCATTTTTTCAACGAAAATTCCCAAATTTACCCCCAAATCCTCAAGTTTTACCCAAATATTCCCATTTTCCCCCAAATTTTCCCTGAAATTGCCCCAAAATTCCCCTTTTCCCTCCCAAAATCTCATTTTTTCCTCCAATTCCCCAAATTTGTCCCCACAATTTTCCTCCACATTTCCCTCCTTTTTTTGCCCCCAAATTCTCACATTTTAACTCAATATCCCCACATTTTCCCCAAAAACCTCAAAAGTTCCCATTTTTTCTCCAATTTCCCTCCAAATTCGCCATTTTTCCACAAAAATCCCAAACTTCTACTCCAAAATGTCCAAATTCCCCCAAATTAGCCACAAAATTCTCCAAAATTCCCAATTCCCCAAGTTATAAAATTTTCCTTACAATTACCCCAAAATGACTACATTTTCCTTTTTTCCCCCAAATCCCTTCTTTTCCCTAAAATTCCCCAATTTTCCCCAAAATTTCCGTTTTTTAACAACAATTTTTGATTTCTCTGCTCCCCCCAGGGCTGTACCGCGAGTACCGGGCGCTGAAACGGCGCGGGCAATCCTCACCGAGCTCGGCACAAAGCGCACAGGAGGAGCAGGTGCTGCCGCCCC
>NW_005064826.1:0-806 GCF_000277835.1 Geospiza fortis | reverse complement strand
GGTCTCTTCCAACTCAGCATATTCTGTCATTCAAGGAAATATCTGTCCTTGTCCCTGCACTATCTCTTCCTCTTGGACAGAAAATATTCATCTTGAGAACTCCCACACCACCCCCTTCCGACAGCACTAAATCATCTTACAATTAAAGTGCTAACTGAAATGGCATCTTGTCTCTGTCCCTTTGCAGTGAGTGGAGAGAGAAAAAGGAAGGGCAAGTGCAATGAATGCCAGAATGCTTTGGGATGAAAATACACAGTTCAGAAACCAGAGCAGTAGTAAGCTTAACAAAAATAGCTCATCATTTGGATCCTGTGATGATACTGGATGTGCATCTACCATTGACTGAGTCAGTGAGATGCCATTTCTCTGAGAGCTCTTGCTCTCATTCTTGGCCATAAAAAAAGCCATATAAATAACATATGGTACAAACAGCATCACTGACACCTGCCAAAGTTTTGAAATACCTCCAAGCTAACTACTAAAACCAAGCCACCTGTCCAGTGACTTCCACTTGAGTTGTTCCACTTCATCATCCCTGTATTATTATGTTGATGGGACGCCATAAATCTACAGAGTCAGAGAAGACATTCCATCTGCCCTGAAAAAATTACCCTCTAGAGATGATGAGTGAACTCAAGGCAAAACCCCTCAAGAGGCAGCTCATCTGAGCCTCAGAAGTTGCTTGAAGGAGGAGGACTGAGGGAAACACTTCCAGAGCAGCTTTTGCTTTGTGGTTAGCTGTGTGAACACGAGAGAAGGATGGTGATGTATATTAAAGATTCTTAGAATCATTAAGGTTGGAAAAG
>NW_005064825.1:0-806 GCF_000277835.1 Geospiza fortis | reverse complement strand
TTTTTTGTATATTTTCTTACTTGAAATTGACAACTTTGCTATTGAGCCAGCAACTGGAGCTGTATGGGCTGCAACCTACATGGTGAATTTCAGTGCCTAGCAAAGTATGAGAACATGAGCAGTTGCTGGATGTGTTAAGTGCATACTGGAAAGATGGTGCATTTTTCCCCCCTTAGATTTTATGATGGCTTCATAATTTAGGTACTACAAATATGGAAAATTCCTGTGAAAACTGAACATTAGAGAAGATACTAATGACATCCTTTTGTCAGTGAGATGAAAACAAGAGGCTGTTTTTCAGCTTTTTGGATGAAAAGGCGACTAAGTAAGGCTTCTACTGGTAGCATTGGTCAATGATTAATTAAACTGATGAGGTTCTTGCATGTTTTATTTCATTTTGCCTTCTTGTAAATCTGAGAAAAGCCAGAAACTTGATGTTTACAAACAGTTTTTCTTTTTAAGCTGCAATATTAGCAAACCTTACTTGCCGCACAAAATTGGTTCAGAGGTTTTCTGGCAGGTTTGCCGCCTGTGAGAAGGGCAGTTGCCTTTGAGAAATAGAAGTGAAAACATTCCTCTCACATTTTTCCTTCTTTATATAACCATGTTGACTTTACTTGAACATTGTGCTTTTCTCTTTTGTTTGCACTTGAATCTTTTAGACTTTGTTACCTTGTACTGATGTGCAAGAAAAATGTGATTTGGTGGAAATGTGTTATACATTCCCTGCCTCCCTATGATTTATGCTAATGTAGAGATCATCTTTGCTGTCTCCAGGTTGTTGTTGCTATTACAACTTCATTTTT
>NW_005064824.1:0-806 GCF_000277835.1 Geospiza fortis | reverse complement strand
TTTTTTTATTATGCAACAGCAATTGAACACCCTTTTTAAAATACACTTAATCAATGCATGCTGATATCTTACTGTATGCATCAATCAAATATTCCCCAAGGTATATACGTCAGAGGCAGGAAAGAAGAATGTGCCTTTGCAGTCACACAGCCAGTGAATAGTGAATCCCTTTGGGTTTGTGCCTCACTCTGAAGCACATGTTGAAAGTATTACTGTAAGACAGATGATTCTGGGAAGTCAAGAAGCATCCTAAGGGTACATGGCAACAGATGCATTTTTTTATACCAACTTAAGAGTTTGAATGAATCCAGGCTGAAAAGTTCAAATGTTTGCTAGATAGGAGTAATCTAGCAGGTGAACGAGGACAGGACACTTGCATTTCTGCAGTTAACCCTGTCCTGGAGGAAAGAGGTTAATATACCACCTGGCTGCCTTGGACTTAACTGATCCCAAAAGACCTCTTTCACCTTCATTGGTGAGGGGCAAGCAAATGAAGACATAAACTTGCACATCTGGCTGCACAGTGGGATGCTTTAATTATTCTGCTTCACCACCCTCTTCTATGCAGAGGAGTGTTCACAATGCCACCACAGGCACTCACAAACTCCATGTGTCACTGGATTTATCTTGTTCAGGAGATTGAAAAGCTGACAGCAAATAAACCAGATACTCCAGACATTCAATAATTTCCTGTCCCACATGAAAAGTCAGCTTTCATGTGTTGACTCCAGACTGCTTCTCCTACATAATGCTTGCCAACTGGGCTTCTTGATAGCAGGTACCTGTTGAGAGGGCACTTTTTTTTT
>NW_005064823.1:0-807 GCF_000277835.1 Geospiza fortis | reverse complement strand
TTTTTTTTCTAAGCCTGAATGTGTGTCTTCTGTGAGTGTAGAAAGAAGGCCGAGCTTCATCTCACTCACAAAACTGGGCTCTGCTGAATGAGTCCAGTGTGCCTAGTACACAGATATTTTCAGATGTTTCAGGCTGAGCCATAAACATATCCAAGATCTACAAGCAGTTAAATATTAAGACAAAGGAAGCATCTTCTCCATCTGCCTTCTGGTGTTCAGGCAATGGCAGAACAGAGGTGATCTGAGTTTCTTGCTGTTAGGATCTTTGTGGTGCAGAAGTATCCCCAGGAGCTGCTGAACAGTGTAGTTATCTGATATGGCCCCTACACACACAGAGATCAATTTTGAGGGGCATATTAGATGTCAGGAGGGGGGGAGGCTTGAAGCTCAGTGGACGGAGTCAACTATTCCTTGCTATCATATGCTCCCTGAAATCCCCTTACAGCAGGGATTCAGCAGCCTTTGCACAGTGTCCAGATTGTCCCTTTATCCTTTGTGCTGATTTATCTCTGGTATGAAAACAGACCTGATTTTATCTCTGCCCTTTCCACAAGCATAGCCAAGGTGTTCCTCAGCTCTTTCGGAGTCCCAGCCCATCAAGGAAGCAAAGGTAGTGGAGGTCAGTGCAGTGCCCAAGTGGGCACTTGGTACCCCTGGAGTGTTGCTGGAGGGCAGCTGCTCTGTTGGGTGTTCAGCCAGAAGGTCCTGGTGGCCACCCATACTGGATGCTTGGAGAGAAAAGCTGCTCTGAAGGTGAGCAAAGGACAGTCTCAGGTTTGGAAAGCAGAGATGGAGAGCAGAGAGACT
>NW_005064822.1:0-807 GCF_000277835.1 Geospiza fortis | reverse complement strand
GCTGATTTTGGGGTGGTTTTGTGCCGATTCTGTGCTGATTTTGGTGGTGTTTTGGGTGTGATTTTGGGCTGGTTTTGCGTGTGATTTTGGGCTGGTTTTGCGCTGATTTTGGGCTGGTTTTTTCCCACCCGTGCAGGAGGGGAACCAGTTCGTGGCTTGGGTGTGATTTTGTGGATGATTCTGGGCTGGTTCTGGGCTGTTTTTGTGGATGATTTTGGGGTGTTTTGGGGGGTAATTTTGAGCTGATTTTTTGGTAATGTTGAGCTGATTTTGAGCTGATTTTTGGGTAATTTTGAGCTGATTTTGAGCTGATTTTTGGGTAATTTTGAGCTGATTTTGAGCTGATTTTTGGGTAATTTTGAGCTGATTTTGAGCTGATTTTTGGGTAATTTTGAGCTGATTTTGAGCTGATTTTTGGGTAATTTTGAGCTGATTTTGAGCTGATTTTTGGGTAATTTTGAGCTGATTTTGAGCTGATTTTTGGGTAATTTTGAGCTGATTTTTGGATAATTTTGAGCTGATTTTTGGGTAATTTTGAGCTGATTTTTGGGTAATTTTGAGCTGATTTTTGGGTAATTTTGAGCTGATTTTTGGGTAATTTTGAGCTGATTTTGAGCTGATTTTGGGGTAATTTTGAGCTGATTTTGAAGCTGATTTTTGGGTAATTTTGAGCTGATTTTGGGGTAATTTTTCCCCCCTGTGCAGGGGGATGATGGACGAGGAGGGGAACCAGTTCGTGGCCTATTTCCTGCCCGTGGAGGAGACGCTGAGGAAGCGCAAGCGGGACCAGGAGGACGACGTGGACTA
>NW_005064821.1:0-807 GCF_000277835.1 Geospiza fortis | reverse complement strand
GTCAAGCCAACATCGGCATTTTAACCCCTCTGATTATGTGATGTGCCTTTCTTTTAGTAAGTAAACATGAAGTCACTGGAGAGGACTAATTTTATTTTCTCTTCAGAATGAAAATATCTTCATTGAAGTCCTGCATGTGTACTTTGGTGCCTTCCAAGTTACATCATTGCAGTGTTCCATGACTTTGAAGATGACTCCAAAATCGAATGTGCACCTCACAGTTGCCTCTGACAGCTGGGATTTAGGGCACAAGAAACTTATTATATCAGCTGCTCTGTGACTTCTCTGCTTTCCTTTTCACTTCAGGTTTGTCAGAAAGGAGGAGATGTCTTCCTGGTTTAGATCTTAGTTATGCGAGAAGACACCTTTTCTCCTCTGTGCAATCAGCAGCCCTTGAGGTAGCCTGCCAAGAAAGCCAACTCTGGCTTGAATTGTCTTGAAACCATCTCATCATGCACCTGATCTTCACCTCTGCAAGTGGCTTCCTCTGGGTGTATTCCACATCACATCAGAGTGCCTGAGAGCTAAGGGCTGTGCTCAGATTTTGATGGCACCAGTGGTGCTGCTGTGTGGATATGATTGCGCACGTGCTCCCCAACAGAGAAATGGATGTGGGTTATACTGCCTCACCTCGGGCCACAGCCAAAGGATGCAGCCTCAGCTGAGCAGAAGGATGAACAAACTGTCGAGCTGGTTCATGACAATTTTTGTTGTTGCTCTCTGCAGCTCCTACTGAATATGAAGGGCAGCTAATGCAGGGAATCACGCTACAGAGGTAATTGAATCATAGAATTATTTAGGCTGGAA
>NW_005064820.1:0-807 GCF_000277835.1 Geospiza fortis | reverse complement strand
CTGAAGATGTTCATCCCTTCTGATGGGCCATTACTGACTTAACTAGGCTGCTGTGATGGTGGTCATATCCTAGAAGGTGTCATAAATCAGACGAATTTCTGATTCCACCAAAGGATTGTGCATGATCTATGGTGTTGCATAACAGTGTAAAATTCTCATCCTCAGGGGAAGTATGTGGGCGTTCTCACCTGAACCTGAACATATATTTACCCATTGAACTTTGTGCTCCTCCTTTTGACTGCACTTGCCTAGTTATTTTGGGTTTTTTCCTCCCTCTTCCTGACTGTATTTTCTTAGAGGCACCACAACTGTTCCTGATGGACTCAGTCTTGGACAGTGTCAAACCAATCTTGAAGTCAGCTGGCATTGGCTCTATCAGATGTAGGGGAAGTTTCTAGCAGCTTTTCACAAAAACCACCCCCGTAGCTTCCCCCTGCTACATTTCTACACAAACCCAATGCACACAACTATCTATGGATTAAATTTTAATGAAGGTCCTTTTCACCACCAACCCTAGAAAAAACTTAGTGTTAAATTTAATCATCTAAATTTGCAATATTCAGAAAAGAAGCTTAAATTATCCCTGTTCTCTGATTCATCTCCCATGACTAGGTATTATAAAATATCTAGGCAGATCGGGAAAGAGGTGGCAGAATCTCCTCCCATGTGATTATCCCAACCTTTAAAAGAAATATGCTTTCTTTATTGTATTTTCTATTTACAAACAGGATGTAATACCCAAGAAATAACAATGCATAATAAATCACTCTACTCTTGTATGTACTTGTGTGTGCATACATATATATA
>NW_005064819.1:0-807 GCF_000277835.1 Geospiza fortis | reverse complement strand
AAAAAAAAAAAGAAAAATTCCTCTCCTGAGCCTCAAATGAGTAAAAAAGCAGTTGCCTGTAGTTGCCCAACTGTAACTTCTTTGAGTTGAAAATGTTGACCATGGTACTTTTCGTATTCAGAAATAATTATTTGGAGTATTTATCCATATCTATCATGGGTCCAGCTGAAATAAAGTTCTGTGCTCTTTTTGTATGAGCACTGAAAAGTCTGTAACATTTAAAGGTAAATATGATTGGAGTTGGAATTCTGGCCTCTTGTTCCAACTTTGCAATCTGCATCTATGTCATCCCAGCCAAAGCTGCTGGGTATTGGTAGACAAATCTCTATTCCAGTTACCTTCTTTTTGCCCAGTAGCCTCTTACTTATATGCCAGAGCTTATTCTCCTCTGGAGAGAGGCAAGAAAGGAGGGCTGACAGAGCCATTCTGTTTTCCAGCAGACAGCAGAAATAGACAAATCAGGCCAAGATTATGGTGTTAACAGATCTTCATCATCAGGTATGTATGTTTCTCCTTTAACTGCTTAAACCTTGCTGGCACTGTCAGCTAGGTTCTGCTCTTAATTCTCTGATAACTGAAGGATGAGAAGACCTGGAAAGATAGAAGGGCTTATAACAGTAAGTCAAGAAAAAGAAAAGGTGAGAAACTTGTTCTGTTTTTGAGAAAATAATGACTGCCCAGGCTCCAAAATATGTGAAATTTATTTTAACATTACTGATTGATATTAAATAAAAAGGTTTCACGAGGCATACCCAGTTAATTCCTCTGATTTCCTGGAAGAGGGGATGCAATACATTTTGTACAATG
>NW_005064818.1:0-807 GCF_000277835.1 Geospiza fortis | reverse complement strand
ATATATTTATTTCATATATATATAAATATATATTATTTGCATATTTTATATTATATGTAATATACATATTTCATATGCAATATATATATTTATTTTATATGAAGGGAAGGCTCTCTTGAGGCACATGGAAACATGCTAAGTGCAAGACTCAAAAAGGGGGGCCCAACACCTTCTTTTGCTCTCTGCCTTTGTGTATCTCCACTCAAGGAATTTCAAAGTTCTTTTTCCATTTTTGGCAATTTTTTCCTCAGGTTTTTCTCATTTGTTCTCCCACCAAGTTTCTCAGAATAACCCTGCTCTCTCTATATTGGTTTGGGACATTGCAGCTCCCCACAGAGCCACTTTTTGGATAAACTGCACCAATTTCTGGTGGAGCAGGACAGACTTACAGATCCAGCAGCAAGAGGGACACACTGACAGAAAGCTTCCTTGGGATCACTGCATGTGGCAGGGGAAATGACACAGCTGCTTCCAATGTCTTTTCCATGTTGTTTTTCATCTTCTGCTTCATTCTAGGATTATTTTGTTCCAAGTATGTTGATTATTTGACCAACCCTCCCACTATTTCTGAGCATCTCCAGTAGGAGCTGTACATCTTCTGGGAAGGTCAGGATTTGTTTTCTGATTTTATCCATCTTTTTTTTTAAGCCAAAAAGCTGTTGGAATTGGTATTTTGATTTGTTTTGACTTGCTTTTATTCACATCAAATCACTAAATTACTGCTTTCAGAAACAGCATCTGTATTCCTACAATGGCTTTAGATTCTTATGGTTTCAGTGGAAGTTTCTTGCAAACATTCCTTTATTT
>NW_005064817.1:0-807 GCF_000277835.1 Geospiza fortis | reverse complement strand
AACCCCAACCAACCAAACAAAAAAACCTGCAGAAAATTTCAGCAAGAACCCAGTGTAGTTATTAGCATTTACTGCTTAGGTCTGGCATGCAGAGGTGCCAGGCAACCTTGGAAGCAGACTGTGCTGTTGGCTGAGCCCACAGTCTGCAGTTGTGCTTCTTTCTTATCTGAGGTGTATAATATGCCAGGAATGACTTCTAGCTTCCCTGCATTGTGTTTATCTCCTTGAGAGTGCTGTTCAGTGGTAGGAGAATGACCAAACATTTATACCTAGCAATGACCTACCTATGTGAAATTTCAATACTGCCATTTAAATCTGTTTAAGTTCTATCACATACCTTCCTACTTGGGCTAATCTGTGTGCCCTTTCTGAGGGCAGCTTGATTGCAAAATATCAACAAATGGAACACACAATTGTTTTTATCATATATTAAATGGTCTGTCTGTACAAGCTTATCAGAAAGAGCGTATTTGTTCTGGTAAACACATTACCTCACAGCTTGCAGAAAGAAACTTGGTCACAGTTGTTCCAACTTTCTCTCTGGAGGCAGGGAAAGATGCCTGGGAAGCCAGGCTCACTGATGCAGCAGAACCAGGTACAGGATCTTCTCCAAAAATTGGATTCCCTAATCCTGCTCCCCAGTCTTTCTGCTCCTCTGTTTTCAGCACACATTTCATTCTGTCAACTCTCAAACCTACCAGTGAGGAGATCTTTCCTTCCTGATGACCAGAAACAGGCATTTTAAGATCATGTATGAAATTTACACATTTCACAGAATCCCAGAATTACAGAATGGGTAAGGTTGGA
>NW_005064816.1:0-807 GCF_000277835.1 Geospiza fortis | reverse complement strand
AAGGACTTTTCCATTTCCCATGCTCTGACAATGAGGAGGTCCACAAAAGCCTGTGAAGGAGTAGAGCCAGGACAGCTGACACAAACCAGCCAAATGGATATTCCACACCACAGAACATCATGGTTTATATACAAACCAGAAGGAGCTAGCCAGAAGCTGCTGATCACTACTTGGTAATGGGCTTGACATCAGTCCATTGGTGATGAGCAATGGCATTCCTTATTTCTCTTGGGTGTTATTTCTTGCTCTTCTTTTCATTTTATTATTATTACATCTTGCTTCAATTATTGTGTTCTTAGCTCAATCCACAACTTTTAACTTTATTATAATTCTCCTCCCTATCCCACTGAAGGGGTCAAGAGTGAAGAGAGTAAGTGAGCATCTGTGAATTTCATGTGTACATTTCCAGGGTTTGGATTCCTATTATGCTCCAATGGATGATGATGTTATATTTTCATCATGCAGAAGAATAATTGTTCTCCTGCTGAGGAGAAGGTTCTCAAGTAGAAACTTCCATTTGTTATATGCTTACTTCCATTTGTTATATACTTACCTGCACATGTTATGCTTTACAAAGGCTTTGTAAAATGTCTCAGGTGGATATAAATTAATTGTGGATTATACGTTTGACTGTACTCAAAGATGTGCCTGACTGTGTGTGTGTATAAGTGGGTACATGTACAACAGGTACATTATAGATGCACCTAGATTATTAAGACTAATCCTAAGATCTCAGCAGTAAGATTTGGTACACTAATTTCCAAAGACATGGTGTGGATTTTTTGTGTTGTAATTTTATTTTTTTTT
>NW_005064815.1:0-807 GCF_000277835.1 Geospiza fortis | reverse complement strand
GAACATTTTCTGGGAAAGCTCCCAAAAGAGGCTCTGGATTTAAAATATTATCCCAGCATTTTAACTATGAACTTTGGCTACATCACATTTCTTCTCAGACCCAGCCAGGTACCAAGTATGAATACCTACTGCTCCTACTGCCACATCTCAGCAATCTCTGGAGTTCAGAACTTCTCAATTTCTTAACCCAGCACCATAGAAAGCCAGCTATTTTCTGCCATTAGCCCTCTTCTCAGCTTCCTGCTTTTCTAAAAAATCCAAGTTTCTCTGTTTCAGTCTCTAAAGACCTAAAAATTATTTCCTTCTTGAAAAAAAGAATAATTCTTTGAAGTATCTGTCATTAAACAACTGTATGACATATATGGTTATTTTATACAACTATGGGGAAACATGTTCTTGTTGGTTTGATAATCATGACTGAGCAATGAATGAAAAGAAAAAAAACCACAACTTTGAAGCTTATTGCAAAACCAACATTGTTTCTATCATATGGATTTTGTTTACAGCCCTCAGAGAACCCACAGGAACATAAAAGCATCCTCCAGCATTTTAGCACTAGTCACAAAAATCCTGTGTATGCATCCCCTCCCCAGCACAGCAGGCAGGCCAAATGCACAGTTCCAATTTTAATATTTATAAATTGTTAAACATGCCCTTTATCCTATTAAGCCATAATTCAAATTAACTTCCAAATAAGCCATTCCCATTAAACATGTCACTAAAACGGAGCTTCTGAAATACAAGCAAAACAAAAAGCCCCCTTTGAACTATCAGACAAACAAGAAGTGGGGAAATATCCAGGAAAAA
>NW_005064814.1:0-807 GCF_000277835.1 Geospiza fortis | reverse complement strand
GAGACCCACAAAGGTCATTGAACCCAACTGCAGCTCAGAAATGGCATGCCCAAAGCCCACACCAATCATGCTTGACCAGCACTGCTTCAGTACTGTCACTTACTCCCAATGTGCCAAAAACAAGAACCTGGCCTGGGACAGGGGCTGCCACGAGGATTTGCTCCTCCTCACAGACTTCCTCTTGTGCCACCAGGAGCTCTCAGATCAGCCAGCTGCTGTGGCAGCTGCCCTGCTGCCACCCCACTTTATCAAGCAATGGCCAGGCCTCTTTAGAGAGCACACGCCACCAGGATCCCTACTAATCCCAGCTGGAGCACCGACCCAGGAGATTAACCAGGTCTGACTAAATATATCTGTGGTGCAGGCAACTCCTTCCTCCCCACCCACTGCAGGCAGATCCCTGCTCCAGGCAGGCTCTCCTTGCCCTGTGCAGGAGGTAATTATAGGAGACAGGCTCCCAGTGAGCCTCCCACTGGAAGGGTTTGAAAGCAATGCATGGCAGCTTCACACCCTCTCACTTTGTTTTTGTCAGCTCCTTAACCACCAGTCCCACCTCTGATGCCCATTATGGCCTGTAGATTTTAGTTGCCCCTTGCTCCCAGGGAACAAACACAATTCCTCAAGGAGGCATTCCTCCCACCCCAGCCCAGCCACCTCAGGTCCCAGGACAGAGCACACAGGCTCCATCCTGACCACACTGTACTCAGCAGCAGCCTGACATCCCTGGGCAACAGAAGCACTTCATGAGGAAGAAACTGTCATTCTTTACACTGCTTTCCAGATACAAGGCTTCCTCAGGATCCCAAG
>NW_005064813.1:0-807 GCF_000277835.1 Geospiza fortis | reverse complement strand
AAAAAAAAATAAAGTCAGAGAAAAGGCAACTAAAGGTGTTGTTTGAATGTGATCTAGACATTAAAACTAAATTAAAGGGCAGTTAATTGCACAGACAAAATATTAATATCCACTTGGTCTGCTGTTTTAAATGTCTATCTAGTGTATGCCATGAATTTACATGATAGGCTGATATAATTAAGTTTATATTACCTTTTATTAAAAAAAAAGTAATTTTCCAGCTATAATTTTATTTTTCTAAATGCCTATTCACATCTTGTCCGTCACTATGGCACTGGTATTCCAAAACTGATATCTACCTTCATACGTAGTATTGACAAATGGATCAACCCCTCCTGGACCATTGTCCTGCCACCAGGGCTTGTTTCCCTCCCACTTCATCCCATCATTGCAGCAGTAACAGACATTAGATAAGCTCCTCCCTGATGAAATGGTAGCAGCCTGAGAAAGAGCAGCAGCAGTGTTTAGGAAGTAGAGACAAAACTGTGGGAGAGGGCAGACCAAGGGGAACACCTATGGAGAAAGCAGTTCCTGGCAAGCAGGACACTTGTTTCTCAAACAAACCTCACAGACCCTTTCCACCCCCCTCATTCCTTATTGACGATTTCAAAACCCTCCACTTGTGTTTACAAACTCCTCTCTCTGTAATCAACCCTTGTCAATGACACAGTATTGAATTTTTCACCTCTAGGATGAAGATGAAGCAAATCTTTGTCCATAAGGTAGGACAATTCAATTTTCCTTTCAAAATGCTGGAAGATGGAGAAGACATTTCCCAGTCTGTGCCTACATTTTCTCTTTTCTTTT
>NW_005064812.1:0-808 GCF_000277835.1 Geospiza fortis | reverse complement strand
TTTCTAACCGTGAGATACTAAAGGACATTCAGTTTTACAGATATTCAACCCAGATTGTTATTCTGTTGGACCTGACTTTCCTAATCATGGCATAAAGTGTAGTAGTTCTCAGAGACTCCAGAAACTCATCATGATTCTTTTTGTCTGTGATCTTCTTTTGTCTTTGAGATTTAGTAAGTTCCTTGCTTTTGGCTTGGAGGTCTTCATTGTGAGTTGCAGGTTTTAAGTTTGCATTTCTTCCCTGAAAATTCAAACTAGGCTGCATGAATTAGCTCTGTAAATTCTTTGTACTTTGCTACACTTGGAGAGGAAAAATGGGATGACATGGTGTGAAATGCTATCAAAATAAATATGATCTCTTTTAAATGCTTTTATTTTTCCTGCTTCAGTCCTTATTGCAGTTCCTTGAAATACATAAAGCTAGTAATGGATTCTGATCTCATCATGATCACTCTCTGCTCTAATATATAAAAGGGATGATTCTCATTCATTAAGCTCTACTCGTTGCCTCTCTTATTATCCATCTATTGACAGGAGCCCTTATGGAAGTGATTTTTGTCCTGTTGCTGTGTTCTGTTGCATGAAAATGGTTCAGATGATATCTCTTCCGAGAACAGGAAACAGTGTGCCATGTTGTGATAATCAGACGATATATTTTCTTTTTGAATTCCTTTCTGAGCAGTGGTTTAAAATTACTTTATGCTTTGAATATTTTATAACATCAAATCATCTAGGATCTCAATATAAGATGGGTAAGAATGTCTTGACTCATTCAGTCAGAGTTCACCTAATCCAGTATTTTTTTTTT
>NW_005064811.1:0-808 GCF_000277835.1 Geospiza fortis | reverse complement strand
GGTGGCTTGCAGCACCCTCTTTGTCTTGCCTTTTTAACCACAGCATCAATTAGTATTTGTGGGAACCAAAAGAGTTGTATTGGACTCACTGCATCTTGCTGTTTGGGCTCTATGGGTAGATGTTTCTACACAAAAATATCCTCTTGCTGAAGATAGCCCCTTTCCATCTAACTGATGGAAAGCAGCAGTCAGTTCTCTACATTCCTGTCAGATAAAATTCCACACGCTACTCAGGTTGTGGAATAGGTTGTTGTCAATAAATGCACAGCATCTTGCACTTTGTGTTCTGCTCTGCTCCCAGCCTTCATGGTGTGGCTGCCCTGTCTGTTCTTAGTGCTTGTTCTGACTCTGTGATTCTCTGCAGAGCAGATTTAAATCTGGGTTTGCTTTCTCTGTTAGCTTTCTGATGGTTTAGTTGACTTATGTGGGGGTTGTCTGGTTGTTGAGGCTGGCAGGTGGAAGAGGAGTGGAAATGATGCAGAAATAGGCGGATCCTTCTGTGTGTAGCAAACTGCTGTGTCCCAAACCTTATCTAGTGGAATCACACTCAGAATAATGTGAGCAAAATTGGAGCAGGGGTGAGAGAGGACCTGGAACTGCTGGTCTCAAGTGCTAACTCAAGAATAGTAACTTTTGCGTCTCTTTCTAGACCTCTCATTCCCTTTCATCAACCCCTTTTCCTCCTTCATTAAAAACAATACTTTTCCACTCATTATTCACTAAAATGTGATGTGAATGAAGCAGGGTTCACTCTTAGTCAAGATATCTCAGCAATGATTGCTCGGGGAAAGAAATTTGGGTTCCTCAG
>NW_005064810.1:0-808 GCF_000277835.1 Geospiza fortis | reverse complement strand
GCTGAAACAGGAAACCTACACAACACTCAGAGAAGATAAAGCATGGAAAGATCAAAGGAGAGTAGCTGTGGAGCATCAAAACCTACATCATGAAGAGCAGGGGCCAGGCCAGCAGAAGAGAAAAAAAAAGGAACCAGTCCCTCTGAATTCACAGATGGAGGCCTGCCTTCCTCTGGGCTTCTTTGCTGGAAAAGTGTCCTTCTGCTGCAGAGAAACAGATATTCCAAAGCACATCCAGATGTGCACCAACACTCACTGTGTGTTTCTCATTCTCCTCACAACATGCTCTTGATCTATTATTGATTAAGACCTGTTTGTTTTCCCTAATGACCTGCAAGGCTGTTATGGTTCTTACAAGTGAGATTTTTCAGCTAACCTCATGACATCCATCTTGAGCAGTATCCTTACTATTCCTCAAGGACACAGTGGTGTTTCCCTGCTTGGGGACTTAGAAGAAGCACAAGCAAGTGCTACAGTTAGTTGACATTTGAAGTTGCTGCCAGCTGTGTTCAACACACATAGATGGACTGGTGAGCAGTGCCTGGGGAACCACAGAAGGAGAGCACAGAGAGGCTGCCTGGGGAGTCAAGCTGACACTATGCAAAGACAAAGAGGAGTAATCTTAATAGAAAACATTACATCTTTTCAGTTCATTCCTCTGTTGGTTTAGCTGCTATCACATCACAGAAGTCTGACACTCTTCTAACATGGCCAATACACATTGCTGTCCTCCCAGAGTACTGCCACTCAGCTGGGTATCTTGGAAATCTAGTAATATGTGAATGGCAAGTTGGGCTGCAGGGCTGCA